>NC_047130.1:21717738-21835238 GCF_009829125.3 Periophthalmus magnuspinnatus | reverse complement strand
CTGCTTTTTCTTCTATACAAAACACAATTATGCATAAATAAAGTGCTTGGAAACAAACTGCATTTCTCTGTTACTTAGATTAAACACTTTATAGATGCATTTGTTTTGACCTGAAGATAAAAGTCCAGTGTTTACCAAAGCGTTCGTGTTGAGTTGTGAGTCACGCTGAGTCCTGCTCCTGAATCACAAATATCTGTTGTTTGAAAAGACGTGTTTTTCTCCAAATGAGGGAATCCTGCGACTTCAGGGTCAGACCAGGAAGAAGTGAATAAAACAGAAATGAGGTTTTTATTGGAACTAAAATCAGAGACATTTGACAAACCACGGCTCCTTAACAAACAGTGTCTAAGGTGGAAACTGAGAGGTTGATGGTTTGATTCCTCCAGCTAATGATTAGTGTCCTCGGGCAAGGCGCTTTACCCACACTGCATCTGTGAATGTGTGAATGTGTGACTGTATGAATGTGTGACTGTATGAATGTGTGACTGTATGAATGTGTGACTGTGTGAATGTGTGAATGTGTGAATGTGTGACTGTGTGAATGTGTGACTGTGTGAATGGGTGGCTGTGTGAATGTGTGACTGTATGAATGTGTGACTGTATGAATGTGTGACTGTGTGAATGTGTGAATGTGTGACTGTGTGAATGTGTGACTGTGTGAATGTATGAATGTGTGGCTGTATGAATGTGTGACTGTGTGAATGTGTGACTGTGTGAATGTGTGACTGTATGAATGTGTGACTGTGTGAATGTGTGACTGTGTGAATGTGTGAATGTGTGACTGTGTGAATGTATGAATGTGTGACTGTGTGAATGTATGAATGTGTGGCTGTATGAATGTGTGACTGTGTGACTGTATGAATGTGTGAATGTATGAATGTGTGGCTGTATGAATGTGTGACTGTGTGAATGTATGAATGTGTGACTGTATGAATGTGTGAATGTGTGACTGTGTGACTGTGTGAATGTATGAATGTGTGATTGTATGAATGTGTGAATGTATGAATGTGTGGCTGTATGAATGTGTGACTGTGTGAATGTATGAATGTGTGACTGTATGAATGTGTGATTGTGTAAATGTGTGAATGTGTGAATGTGTGAATGTGTGACTGTATGAATGTGTGAATGTGTGACTGTGTGACTGTGTGAATGTATGAATGTGTGACTGTATGAATGTGTGACTGTATGAATGTGTGATTGTGTAAATGTGTGAATGTGTGAATGTGTGACTGTGTGAATGTGTGACTGTATGAATGTGTGACTGTGTGAATGTGTAACTGTGTGACTGTGTGACTGTGTGACTGTGTGACTGTGTGACTGTGTGAATGTGTGACTGTGTGACTGTATGAATGTGTGACTGTGTGAATGTGTGACTGTGGTACCTCGTTCAGACCCAGGCAGTATCTTAATAATACTCCGCACTGTTGCACTTTGAGAAGCTTGTGAAGAATTCAGAGCGTGACATAAATCACATTCATTACATTATTACTTTATATATTAGTCTGACATAGTTTCAAACTGGGAAGCATCTAGTTCAGGGGAAAATGCTTTGTCCATTAAGCCACAAAACAGTATATAAGAGGACAGACCAGTAGTGCCCGGCGGGACAAATGTACATGTGGCAGGTCAAGGGCCAAACCTAATGTCAGTTTGTTTATAAAAATGTTCTTCTGCAAATAAATGTTTGATTAAATTGATTTTGGCTCTTTCCCGTCTCGTGACAATCTTTTTAATACAAAATTTAAATCAGACTCCCTGGACGGCCTCGTGGACTCCATTTTGGTCACCGCCAGTATAGACTACCTGTCCAAAGAACCACCAAAAAACACAAAAGTCCTTAAAGGTGCAATAAGTCACTTTAGTGGAGAATCTGTAATCTCCTGGTCTCCATTGTGATATTACTGCTATGAGCCTAGAATGTTCCACAGTATGGTATATCTCCATGGAGACAAGCAGGCATCACCACCAGATCAGGAAAGCCCCATGTCATTTTGAATAAAGACACCTGCAATTGAATAAAAGCATGATAAATAATGAATGCCATAATGTGGAACATTTCAGGTCATCTCCACAGAGACAAGTTGGAGGCGTAATTTTACCCCCACACACAAGTTACATAGTGTAAAATGTATATAAAAGTGTTCTGTGATGGCTTAATAATATATTTGACTTTTCAACAGAGCAGTTCATGTTTTAATGTTTTCTAATAATATTACGTCTCTTACTTCCTCCTCATTGACAAACCTCCATCACACACACACACACACACACGTACACACACACACACATACACGGTGTCTTAGACGGATACGCCGCTGCCAGCCGCCCCAAATCCCACAGGTTTAATTATCCAAAGTGAGTCTGAAGTTTGACTGAATAAATTATCGAGCTGAAACAGTCTGGTTTTCACTACAACACCGAGCGCCTGACAAACTCCCATTTACTCACACAGATACTGCACACAATGAGCACACATCCTCTGTTACGGAGCTTTGATCTTCAGTAATGTAGGGCCACTTAAGGACAAGGATCACAAGCCTCCAATACAAACCATTAGAATATGTACAAGACTGTGTGTGTGAGCGGGTCAGCAGACACCAGCACCTCCGCACACGAGAGGGTAAGTATGACCACTATTGATATTTTGACCATGTAACGTTCTGGAGGTGGCAAGTTACCTGGAGGAAATGGAAAGTTAAAACCATACTTTGGAAGATTCTCAGTGGAAATAGATATGTTTTATGACGTATGGTGGAAGATTATAGCCAAAGGGACAACATTTCCATGGAAACAGGCAGGAGAAGGCCAGAGAAAAAAGACACCTCCAGCGACGGTTGTTTGGACCAAGCCGAGCTCAAGATCTGGAGATGAATTTCCCGCATAATCTTACCTTAACCATTTATACATTTAATTACGATGGTTGTTTTCATGTCTCTTCAGATGATCGTTTGGTTCGGTGAGCTTCCTTTTCATCTTATTTTCCAGTATAAGCACGTGCGACTGCAGTTTATTGATGTGTTATTTGGTCACCGTAGGTTCAACTCACAGCCAAAACCGTTTCCGAATGTCTCTACCCTCTCTCCCCCCATTTCACACTACAGTTGTACAGTCAAATCGAGCCTTCTCAGCAGAAAAAAAGAGAACAAAAACTCCTCCGGCTCCTCCAGAGGGACTCCCTTATCAACATATAAGCTGCAGTTTGCATTTCTGTCCTCCCTTGTGAGTGTATTTCAATCCCAAGTAATTACTGCAGTAGCCTGTTGTGTAATATGTATCATTCAAATAGTATCCTGCAAACATTTATAAAGCTAACTGAAGCTTAACAGTGAAAACACATGAGCTATTCTTTGTTCTGTAATAATTTAGCTCCTGCAACACCTCACACTGCTCTTCTTCACAGATTTTTGGTCTCTCTCTCTCTCTCTCTCTCTCTTTCTCTCCCTTGCTCCTGTCTGTCTCTCCAAGTATCTCTCTTGTTTCCATGGTAACGGGACCGTGAGGCGCAGGAATCCCGGGCCAGGATCTAGTCCAGTTTGACCATGCATGGTGCTGTGGGAGTCCCGTGGGAAGTCGGCTTTGCCCTGAACTGAAACTCAACCAAAAGTGAGGAGACCACAGCCTTAAAGCGTCACACGAGGTTTTACACGGACAGTACCAAGATGGAGGACGGGTCTCATTCTGTACATCTGTTACATGTCGTATAAGGGGGTGATTTCCACATCTGAATGACTAAAATGATAACAAATAGATCTTAAATCAGAACCCAACACAGGCAGGATTACACACAAATCCAATATCCCGCAATGTTCCACAGTCTGGCATTAAATTTACCCATTACATGTGTTTAAATTGCTGAAAAATACCTTAAAAACATGCATTCCTACAGTGAGTGAGGTCGCCTCTCCTCAGATCTAACCTGTAACGTGGCTAGGTTGAGTTGGCTGCTTGTCTCCACGGATATAGATATGTTTAATGCCATATTGTGGAACACTGCAGGCAAAAAAAATCACTTCTCTTTGGAGACCATCCACCACATAAGTTACCAGTGCAGCTTAAATGTGAAACTGGACTAATTTGCTGCAGTAAAAAGTACTGTGTACACAAAGCAAAGTATACAGGAAGTAACCACTTCCTCTCTGAGCTAATGAGCAGGTCTGTAACTCTGGACGTTTCAATCAATCCTCACGTGGATCAATAGTTGACCTGATGTTTTCAGGTGATGGACTCTCTTCTCCCTCCTTTTACCACTACCACTACTACTACAACTACTACAACTACTACTGCTGCTACAACTATTGCTATTACTACTACTACAACTAATACTACTATTATTAGTCTACTACTATTATGTCTATTACTACTACGTCTACTGCAATTGCTAATACTACAACAACTCCCACTACTCCTGCTGCTGCTATAACTACTGCTATTACTACTACTACTTTTAGTCTACTACTCCTCTTTCTACTGTTACCACTACTTCTACTGCTACTAGTATTACTATTAGTTGTCTACTCCTCCTCCTTCTCCTCCTCCTCCTCCTCCTCCTCCTACTACTACTACTACTTTTAGTCTGCTACTCCTCTTTCTACTGTTACTACTACTTCTACTGCTACTACTATTACTATTAGTTGTCTACTCCTCCTTCTCCTCCTCCTCCTCCTCCTCCTACTACTATTAGTCTCCTCCTCCTCCTCCTCCTACTACTACTATTAGTCTCCTCCTCCTCCTCCTCCTACTACTACTATTAGTCTACTCCTCCTCCTCCTTCTCCTACTACTACTATACTACTACTACTGTTAGTCTACTCCTCCTCCTCCTACTACTACTACTATTAGTCTACTCCTACTACTACTACTACTACTGTTAGTCTACTCCTCCTCCTCCTACTACTACTACTACTGTTAGTCTACTCCTCCTCCTCCTCCTACTACTACTACTATTAGTCTACTCCTCCTCCTCCTTCTCCTACTACTACTACTGTTAGTCTACTCCTACTCCTCCTCCTCCTACTACTACTATTAGTCTACTACTCCTCTTCCTATTACTACTACTACTTCTACTGCTCCTACCACTACTACTACTACTACTACTACTACTACTACTACTCCTACTACAGCTACTATTATTAGTCTATTACTCCTACTGCTGCTACTCCTACTACTCCTACTACTCCTACTACTCCTACTCCTACTACTCCTACTACTCCTACTCCTACTACTCCTACTACTACTACCACTTATCTTAGTGTTTTGTTTTTGCAGTATAAAGCCCCGTGTGTTGAGGCTTTACTTACCACCGCAGTCTCTTATTAACCAGCTCTACTCTACTATTACTGTTTCCCAAAATACGTCTAATGCTCTTTGTTCCTGTGATTTAAAAAGTTTGTTGATTTCAAGCTGTTTCTGTTCCTTAAAGACCCACAAAATCCTCCCACAAATGATTGTTGGTGCATTTGTTTACTTCAGTGACATTACAATACCCCGATGGTGGACACATTTAAAGTGTTTTGCCTCTACAGCAGTGTCTATGGTGAGAGAAGGAGCTGTAAAAATGTGTGAAAAACACTAGAGCAGCACTTAAGACCAGCGCCCAGGAGACATCGGTGACAAAAGGGCTCACACTTTGGAAAGTCTCGTAAACCGCTGGAACATGGCTCATTTTGGTGTATTTTTAATCATTACTCTCCAATTTATGTTTTTACAAAAGTAGAAAAGTGTTTATGATTTTCAATTTGGTGCATTTTGACATTTTTTATGTTATATTTGCTAAAGAGTCTGCCATCTGCTTGTTGCCATGGTAATGCTATTGCTTTGCCTGAAATGTTCCTCAGTATGCCATTAAACTAACCCATCTCCATGAAAACCAGCACGCGCGACGTCTCCAGGCCAAGTTATAGGTCAGATCTCTGGAGAGGTGACACTGTTCAAAGGAAGAATTCATGTTATGTACAGTCTTTATGAGCAAAGAGCAAATTCTTCGTAACTTAAAAAACATGCAAAACTGATCAGTTTAATGCCATATTGTGGAACATTCCAAGCAAAGCAACAACATCTCCACGGAAACAAGCTGGCGGCAGACTCCCTCATGAGAAAATGTATGTGGTGCACCGTTAAATGAATGTGTACATTTCAAATCAGCGCATATAATTTGAAAAAAAAAAATGAAAAAACAAAACATAATATATTTTTTAGGGTCAACATTTCATATCTAAGACTGAAGGCACCTCATTTGTCTGTTATTAATGTTCATATATTGATTTATGGACACAACAGTGAAATAAAAACACCAGGATCGTGTAGAGTGGGTTAATACGAACGTTTCAAGACCTAAATGACGAGACTGACAGCAGCAGTTACAGAGAGAGCGGCAAGAGTTTTTCAGTAGAAAGTGAATTGGAGCCAGATTCAATGGAGACAGAAGTGCGCCCATGATCACACAGCGGCCAGCAGGTTAGCGATGTCCATTTATATATACAGTCAATGGTTTAAAAGGGTTAACATGGGCTAATACAGGATAACAAAAAAGAAAAGATTCCAGCATAAAACACACGTCGCTCTCAAAGCAGCAAACGGCTCCATAATATGAAGCTTTAACTGTCACTGTTTCACATCTTAACTGTGACAGATTTCTCCTATAGAATCTTCCATAAAACTAACGCTCTGGCAATTCAAGTTTCATCATAACAGCTGCATAAAAGAGGACAAACAGCCTGTTCAGATACACATGGAGCTGCTCAAATGACCAACTTCTCCCTCATATTCTTTTACTCAGCTGCTAAACTGACACTGAGTCTTATTTTTTTTTATTACATCAGATGCCCTTCCATCTGTAGCCATGCTGGTCTCATTGCCGTTAGAAGAGCAGGGACTGAGTGTCTTGCTTAGAGACACAACAACAGTAAACAGCTGGTTTTTCTCATGCTTCCAGTGGGCGGCTTTAATCATAGTCACTAAAAGTCTTAATTTTGTTCTTATTATTGGTCAATAGCAAAAGATGAAATTAAATCTGTCAACTGGACAAATTGTAGGAGTGAAAATGTTTGGCTGCTCATTCAAGCCGTTTCTTCAGTTCTGGTCAGATTACTGCTGGACATCACTGAACTACACTGAAACTGTAAATATCTATTGTCTCCAGTTTCAGCCTTAACCTATTCAACCTGTAATGGCCTATTGTTCTCTTTGTTTCCTGTTTGTTTTGGGTCTGAGGTTAGAGTTGTAGATCAGTGAGAGATTATGTCTCAGGCTCCAATTGCTGTTTAAGGAAGGATTGTCTTTCCTAACAAAAATAACTTCTTTAACCCTGGTGTTGGTAAATTGTTTTATGGAGAATGTACTGGTATTGGTCTATTATAAATATTATTTTGCCTGGTGTTTGGATATTTTTTGGATGTCAGTTTAGTTCTGGTATTTTATGTAACTTCTTTCACCAAAAAAGAATAGTTTGTTTTTTTCATTTTGGTTTTGTTTATTAAGCAAACCTGACTCTTATTTGACCTGGAGGAGAACCACCTCTTGCTTGTATCCATGGAAATATTATTCCTTTGACTATAATCTTTGACAGTACAGCCTGAATGCTACTTACCTGCATGGAGAATGTTCCAAAGTACATTTTTAACTTTCTATGTCCATGGAATCATAATGAATTCCCAGCTCCAGGGTGTCACATACTGTACTTTTAATTCCATTTTTTTCTAACCAGAGTTACACTGAATACAACAGGCCAGTATAGACAAACGGATACAAAGTGCTTGATTTAAAGATATATGTGTACTCTGCCTTAACCAACAATATGGAAAACCGACATAGCTTTATCCCAGATTTATGTCGACAAATTAACTTCAAATCATTTAAATTCTTCACCCTCCTCAACAGATGGTCTCTTTACCGAAGCGCCTGATGCTATGCTAACGCTAACACCGCACACTTCACACCAAGAGGAGAAATCTAAATAACACCCATCTGGACGCAAAGGCTGCATATTCACACAGAACTGAACAGGTGTGGGTGAGCCGTGGGTCGGCCGAACATCCCATCCACTTTTTTTTTGATGTTCTTTGTATCGGGGGAAGGGGCATAGCATTAATATGGAAATGTCCCTCCCGGCGATGCGATCTGGAGGTCATCATGTGCGGAGTGGATTCCCGGTGGGCACAGGGAGGAAACAGGACCCTAAAATCACATTTGCAGGAGGCAGGAGCAGCACTTGGAGGAGCAGGAGATGGGAAAGAGGGAGCGCAAATATATTACTGAGCAAAACAACTGAAGAGGAGGAGGAAATCCAAGGATGAACTCATATTGGACCACATCTGTCTCTATCTCAGTGTGAATAATGCAGCTTTACCTGTGTATGCTAATGTAGATATACGTACGGGCTAGGTAATGAGGTGTAGTCCGCTAAAACAACAACCCAAGAATGAGAGTAGTGAGTACATGATCCCAACAAAAATTAACAAAACTTTAGTTACAGACAGAGGGGCGACAGTTTTTCAATAGAAAGAGAATTGGAGTCAGAGTCGATGGAGCCGGAAGCGCGCCCATGATCACTTTCTATTTGGAACGTGGCGGCTACCAGGTTAGCTATGTCCTTTTATATATACAGGCCTTGACAAAGACTGTGAGCCATATCCTGTTTGATTGACAGGCGGATTAACCAATCAGAGAGAAGCATGGTCAGACAGTGTCAAAACAAACATGGCGGCTTACATGTAAAAAAGGAGGAGAAATTACACAGAGGACTGAGAAACTGTGGATTTATGCAGAATCAACAAGTGAAGCACCAAACTCTTATCTATCTCAGGTTAAAGAAGTTTTTTGTTCTGAAAAATACAATAATTTTCGATGACTCTGAGAAAAGCACACACAATACAAATTGGTTTGGACGGAGGTTTGACACATTCTGTGGTCCAATTCAAGATATTTCTGGATTTGAACTGAATGTAAAAGGGACTGGCTGGTCAGGTAAACAAAAATGTGTTTTTTAAATATTCACAACATGCACAAAAATACAAATTTATTGAGCAGCTTCCAGGATTCGGCCTACCTCACCTGTCCAGCCTACACTGCACGCTTTTCCCATACTTTACAAAGGTGTGTTGAGTGTCTGGAACCAGGTCCACTCTCCTGGAGTTCGGATGAGTGTGATTGACAGATGGATTAGCCAATCAGAGAAAGGCATGGTTTGTGTTAAAACAGACACTTTATGAGTAGAATTGGATAGACAAATAACATGTGGGTGAAATGATGTGGCCTTTATGGTTTAAGATATATTTTATTACAGCTTAATCCAGTATTTCTCCTTTGGGTTAATCATTATTTAGAACTACCTTGGTTTAGTCCTATTTTAAACCTAGTTCATCTCTACTTTAGGCAGGGGCGGCTCCACACATTTCTCGTTGGAGGAGCTCGTTCTTCGATGGGGGCGCTCACTTATGTGAGTCTTATGTGGATGCCCTCCGACCCTCTACCATGTCCGAGGGAACACTGTAATTCATTCATATTATTCTTAATCTAACCTCAAAATGTTGTTTCATTTTGACAGCGGCTTTACTAAATGAGATGGTCGTAACATTTTGCAGCGTATTCCCCAGTTGACTGTAAACACACCATGTAATTCTCAATCCCCACTTGATTCCGGGATCATTTGGGAAGCATTACTGCATTTCCATTCAGTAAATTATCGACTTAAATGAGTTAAATCCATTTGTTTGTCATTCTGCTGCCGCTTCTCGTCCTTTGAGTCCGTATTGGACTAATGAGGACCCCAAAGAGTTCAAGTCATTAATAATTCATAATTTACAAATATCTTAAGTTGCTCATATGTTTGCAGTCCTCTTTTCTGTATTTGAACACAAGAAACCAACAAGATTTATAAACATTTTTACTAATTACAGGTGCATTTTTAAGTCTTTTGTCTCTATACTTAGTGACTCTACACAGATCCACTGCTGAAGAGGTGGAGGTTACACTTTACTCTAACCACACCCTCGTTAGCCTTAATGAAGCAGGAGGACTTCATTCACACTGAACACAGACTTATTTCATAGTTTAACAGAGACTCAGGCTGAGGAACTACTTCATTTAGGAGGTAAGGTTAAGAGTTGTGGTTAAATAGTTATTGAGTCCAATTCACTGTTAATGTAACAGTACGTAACTTTCTGAAGGAGGAGGAGGTCACCTACATAGAAACAGAAAGTTAAAACCACACTTTGGAACATTCTATATGGAGATAGAACAGATTCATTGCGTAAGATTAAAGCCAAAGAAACAACATTTACATGGAGACAATTAAAAAGAGGCACTGACAGGCTGGATAAGAGTCAGGTTTGTGGAGATGCAAGCCCACTGAGGGTAAGGACACTTGTTTTTCATTGCAATTAACACAACACAAAAACATGCTTTTATTTTTGTCTATTTATTTGGTCAAAAAATTGCAAGGTGTAGCTTTAAGTAGTTACTAAATGTGATTTATTGTTAAAGGTCCCGTATTACACAAAATTGACACATGTTATAAAGCTGTTACCTCCTCAAAAACAGACCTGGAGTTGTGTTTTGTTTCATTCACACATGTTTGAGTAATTCTTTATTATTAGTCTGTCTACATCCTCAAGACTCAAAAATACTCTGTTCCACTTTGTGATGTCATGAAGTGGTAGTTTTCAAGTTAACAGCTACGTTTTACCTTCAGTTCAGTAGAGATTGGCAATTCCAGGGCTGAAATCATTCAAATACTTTTAGTGAAGGTGTGTGGAGTTTAAAAACACAGTGGAGCACTTCCTGTATCACCACATGATGACATCACAAGGTGGAACAGTTTTCTGCGAGAGAAGAACTCCACTTAAATACGCAGGATTTGTGTGTTAAACATGTGTGAATGAAACAAAGCACAACTCCGTATATGTTTGTGACGTGCAAACAACATTATAACATGCGTAATATGAGCCCTTTAATCAACTGAAATCATCATGAATTAAGAGTAATTTGGAGTATTTATCATGAAGTATTACCGAGTGACATACAGTGATTTAAGTCAAGTAGGTTCCCCAGTGATTTTAATGCTAAGATCAAAAGCATGTCCCCAATTCAGTGGTGATGTCTGCAACGACTTGTACATTATTCATTCTCACACTACCACATTAGTAAACCCCACAGGAGCAGAAATGCATTTTGGGAAATCATTAGGAGAATAGCACAAGAGGGAATAAGGGATAGACCTGGCATTTACTGCACTGCAACTTTATGATGTGAAAAAACGGTCTAGCACATGTAAATGGGATTTTTAACTGCAGAGGTGGTGGAGGTGCCCAAGGATTGCACTAAAGTAAGAGTACAGGTGCTCCGAAATAACATTACTGTAGTAGAAGTTAAAGTAGTGGTACAACAAATGACCCAAGTATCAGTAAGTACTACAATGAGTATTTGAATAAGCAACATGATTTATAATGTGAAGTTAAATGAGTGAAAGAGGTCAAAACATTAAATACTGCATATGGGATTTACAAAGGATACATGGTAAATGGTCACACTGGGAGCGAGGTGGGTTAAGTGTTTTGCCCAAGGACACAACAACAGTATTCATCTGTGGGAGCTGGAATCAAACCATCAAACACCCTACCACCCGAGATACTGTCACCACGTAATGACACAGTTTGGACCAGTATCATTTCATTTTCATTTCATTATCAGTGAAAAATCTGTATAAATGGAAAAATGTACATGAAATGAGATTTTGACAGTATTTCTTTTAATTAATTTAACCAATTTTTAGCTGTAAAGATGATAATTATATTAAATTTACAGGTAATGACCGCTAACTGGGTAATTAGTGCCATCTGCCTTTACACACATGGACACAAAAAACCTGACAATTCCAGTGAGCATTTTAACGCACCATTAGTTGGATAAGTTAATCGTACCTGCATTCAACCAACACACAAGTTTGGTATAAAAAAAATAACAAAATTGCTAAATAACATGTGCCTGAGTGGCTATAAATCTTTTTTTAATCATTATTTTACCAATGACTTTACAAGCTCAGAGCACATGGACAGAAAAAATTTGACACTTCCAACAAGCACTTGAACACACCATTAGCCAACTCTAACTTATATTAGTACAGATAACAATAATACATGTACTTACTTTGCTACTATATCAAGTTTGTTGTAAATTATTGTGTTACTCTGACTAATACTGCACATTTAATATAATATATAATATAATTTCCTAGCTTAAATCAGCTATAACATGTCTAAATAGCGTTTTTCCACCTTCAAGTCACTCAAAGCACTTTACATCAAGGAACCACTCACACATTCACACACACATTCATACACTGGGGTCAAGGAGGGTTAAGTGTCTTGCTCAAGGACACACATACATCTGTGGGAGCTGGAATCGCCACCAACCTGTGGGCCAATGATGTTTAAGTCGACAGCGGGATTCGAACCGCCAACCTCCAGATCAGAGGACAAACGCTCTATTACCTGAGCGAGTGTCACCCGTGTATCACATTATACCGCTGCAGTGTCTCCGTATGAATATTTTAGAGGATGCTAATGTTTTGTCAGCGGCAGGGATGAGTCCACTAATGATCTTAAGTTTAAAGAAAATCAACGACATGACCCGGGACTGACCTTTTCACATCAATAATTCATGATCACAATAATCATTAGCGGCAAATGTAGCGGCTAATTTTGGTCTTTAGAGACATGCTAACGGCTAGCTAACCAGATAGTGCGTTGGATAAATGCTAACACAATCAGATTGGATTTGTTTACGCACAGGTTAAAGTTACAGTACTGCAGTAAATGGCCACGAGGAAAGAGATTACCACTTTGTTATAGAGTTTTACAGGTTTACAGGATTTTATAATGTTTTTTGTTGATGCGTTCAAACAAAAACTAGTATCAAAACTCGATATTGAACTGATCAAATCATTAATAAACAGATAACAAACATTCACTCACATCTGGACCTGTTTTTTATGCATCTTTCCTGAGTAGTTTTAGAAAAGCTATACATAAAATAATATTAGATCACAGTGTAATATTTAAGACCCATTATGTAACTTTTGTCTATGAAGAGATATTGCGTTCCCTGTAATGTTTCACAGTGGCATCTATCTTGCATTTATTGCTTTTTAGTACCTTGAAGTCTCTTGTAAATCCATGTAACGCAAATGTTGTTGTGCCCTCATCCATCTAAAGTCTCTGCTCTCAGACTGACACTGTTCTCTGTTGTGGACCTTGTAGCTCCAACCGTGTGTAATTCTTAAGACTTTGAGTGTTTTTGAGCCAGTGTCTCTCTCGGAATTGACAAAAAATGGTAGCTAAAACCTTCTTTGTGTCCTCCAGATATTATTCAAGGACATTTTGATTCTTTTGGACCTTATATTGATAACGTTGTGAACTTGTCTCTGATGTCTGCTTCTTTTTCCACTGTTCTGATTCGCGCTGTGGTCAATCAAAAAAGTCTAATCTTGACCCAAATATTCTTTCTAACTTTAGACCCATCTCGAAGTTGCCTTTTGTCAAATGACCAACTACAGGTTCACGTTAATCTGAACAAAACTGGTGAAAAACTTAAACCTGTTTTTAAATCCCAGCACAGTACTGAAACAGCTCCTTTAAAAGTTTTTGAATGGCCTGCTTTTAGCTGTTGAGTCTTGGAAATCCGCAGTTCTTTTGCTTTTAGACTCATCAGCTGTGTTTAAATGTGTGCACTCTATGGGTCCTCTTTATTTGAGGGAGTTAATGCAGCCCTGAGATCACCTGACCAGCCACAGCCCAAGACCAGAGCGCACAGACTATGGAACAGCGCCCTCTACCTGTCAGATCCTCTCAGTCTTTAACACGGTTTAAGAACAGACTGAAAACCCACCTTCTCCCTGACATTTAACACTAGCTAAACAGGATATCTTGGTGTTTTATTGTTCTTTTTCTATGTTTTGTGCTATCTATATTTGTTTTTTGTAAAGCGCTTTGGTCAGATGAAGTCGCTTTTAATGCTTTATATAAATACACTTGAATTTAATTGAAATATTCAGTTGCAGGTGTTCTTATTGCTGAAAAAACACACTGGCAGACATGCATTCTTACTGTCAGTGGGGTCACTTCTCCGCAGAGCTAACGTGTAACTTGGCCTTGTGGCACGACCTGCTTCTCTCCATGGAGTTAAATACGTTAATAACGGCAATACTGCAATAACTCTCCACGATGACAGGCCCTCTTATCAGAAAAGTAACATAGCACACCTCTGATATTAAGTCGACTTTATGCAGAAAAACATATTCTAGCGTCTAAAAAAGTATTGTGATAATCCTTGGTGTGAAACAGGTCTCGAGTCTTGTTAGTATCTAAATCTAGTGTCATTTCAGCGTCGTGACAGACACTACCACAGACGTACACGGTATTCTTCATGTATCTGACATTGACACGTCGAGTACAGACCTGGCAACGCTACAGAACATGCGTCGAACATGACAAAGTGTGATATGAATGAGGTTATATCTGCAGACACCTCCGTCGTCTCTGTACACGCGCTACCGTAAGGAACAACGCCGTCCGCAGAGGAGGGTATCCGTGGGTTTCGCAGTGATGGGAAATGAACACCGTTGCCATAGCGATTAACAAGGCGAAATGTGATGTCTTTTGAATGGTACTCAAAATGGCAGTATGTTAAAACACCGTGAATAGTTAGATTTACTTTCAAGAGTACTTTGAAATCATGGTTTTGCAGTAGTCATATCAGAGTCCTTCCGGTGTGACTCTTGTTAATTAAAGCTGTACTGTGTAACATTTCTGCCACCTTCTTGTCTCATGGATACGTCGCCTGCGTCTTAGCCAGATGTATATTTTTAATCGCAATGAGGTTCTCGTGGTTAAATAAACAAATAAATACAGATCTTATTGGGTTGCCAGAAATGTTCCGGAGTATCTTTATTGCTAAGAAATAGACTTGGCCTCCATGGAGATGACAAGCCTTACGCCATACTGTGGAACTTTCCAAAAATGATAGGAGGTTTGAGGTTTCTTCATCAAAAAACAAAATAACACCTCAACTGTATACCATGTTTGACAAAGGATATGTGTGTTTATTCACTTTTATTCACTCTCCACACTCACACAGGCGCGGTGTGAAGTGTCTTGCCCAAGGACACAACACCACAGTGCACCCAACAGAGACAGAGGTGGCGTTTCACAGCCAGCCTCCGTGTTCTTTCTGTTTTCTCGCATTATACCTTAAGCGTGAATGAGCGTTCACCCACACACGGTTACTCAGTACTTTGTCAGTAAGCTTTTTTTTTGTTCTTTGTTGAGTTTTTTTTTTATTTATTTATTTTATCTTTTTCATCAGAAGTTTAGTTTCGAGTGTGAAGACGGCGCTGTGTGTGTAACCGTTCCATTTCAGTGGAGAAGGCAGCCGACTGTCATGTCCCACAGTGGGTTCTCTGTGTAAAAGTCTGAC
Organism: Periophthalmus magnuspinnatus; assembly: GCF_009829125.3. Lineage (NCBI taxonomy): Eukaryota > Metazoa > Chordata > Actinopteri > Gobiiformes > Gobiidae > Periophthalmus > Periophthalmus magnuspinnatus. Next base: position 21,819,771 of record NC_047130.1, on the reverse strand, counting down.
GTATCAACATGAAACTGCGGGAAACACAGATATAAAACCTGATTTTTGATACTAAGAAAAACTTAATACGTGATTCCACAAAAATAAATAACACCACTTGTTTGCTTTGGATTTGAGCAAACAAAAATAAATACTCAAAATGTACAAGAAAATTTAGAAAGGGATTCGTGTTGTTAGAAAATATGTATCATTTTGATTCAACATTTACGCAAACTTTATCAACATCTGTGTGGAATACTCTTAGTTTTTTACCACGAAAGTACATTTTTAAACAGGTACTTTAATACTTTTACCAGAGTAGATTTGTCATGTGATACTTTTACTTTTATTGGAGTAACTTTTTACCTTTGTATCTGTACTTTTACTTAAGTAACAACACCGGTGGACTACCCTGAAGCTATTCAAGGCCCGAGTGTGTTGCATTTATGTAATTCTGTTGATGTGTTTAAGTGAGTATTTTGTGTATAAATGAGTATATTCCTTTTTGACACTCGTTCACCAAATGCCTTATACTTTTATGATGCAAAATAGTCCTGGTATCACACGAATACTGGTCAGTATTTGGATGGGAAACCGCTGGGAATATGAAGTGTTGCAGTGAGGCAGCAGCGGCTCTAGTGCAAACTGTTGTTGTGTGTTGTTGTGTGCTTTGGCAAGACACTGCACACACCTTGCTTGATATGAATGTGACGTGGGTGTGAGGGATTAATAGTTGGAGCGTCTGATCACGAAGATTGGCAGCCTCGCTTCTCTCAGTCTACCCCAGGGCAGCCGTGACTACCACACCTGAGTACACAGTGAATAAAAAATGCACGAAATTTGAAAACGACTTTGCGCATCTAGAAAAACGCCATATAAGATGCACAATTATTATTACTATTATGTTTCTCTGTGCCCCCGTGTTGAACTGAAGTCACTCCGGCTGCTGTTCATAAACTATAGGCGTAACTCAAACAGACAGAGCTGTTTGTTGTCACTTGGTTTTACACTGGAGCTAAAAATACCCACGTTACATTTGTTCATTTGACTGTGAACAAAACAAATCGTTCAAACTTGGGTCATTTTCTCAGCCGGGGGATTTATTCACATGTTCGGATTCCCCTGGATACAATGATATCATAATCAGTCAGTCATTTCTGTTCAGGGCTTTCATTTCATTTATTTTTGGCTGCTCTTCTCTAGAACGCATTGCAGGGTTCAGAGTCAAATTGAGTCATGTCTGTTCTAATGACAAAACTCTATGCATTTAAATGGAGAGCGGAGGCAGGGTGTTTGTGCTGATGCTACTAAACATCTGTTGTCCACGTATCTACTTGTATTTCACAGCAAAACGTGAAATGGAAAGTGTTTTTTTATCAGTTTGATCGTTATTTTCTCCTTTTTATATTGCAATGTGTAAGATTTATATGTGTTTTTATGTGTAGATGCATAAAAAAAACACCAACTGCTTCTATTTAACTCAATTATCCAGAATATAGAACTAAAAAAAAACAACATACAGTCACGTTTCCCATTGACAAAGCTTCCCACAAACTCTCCAAAATTGTTGTTGCGCATGTGATCCCCACTCGCCTTCTCTCTAAATCCAGGTTGTATTTTGATTTTTAATATTATAATGCTCTACAAATGTCCCGATGTTGAACCGCGCATTCCTCCGTGTAATCCTGTGATGTCTGTGCGCCGTGGGGGATAGTCTATTGTTTGCGATGCGCTCAACGTGCGCCAGTAGCAGCAGAAGCAGAAGCAGAAGCAGAAGCAGCAGCGCGCGGACCCTCTGGGAACGCAAGGTGCACACTGCTCCTCCTATCCCCGTATCCAACACCAAAATACCCCCGCGCTCCCCACAAAACACTCGCCTTTAGGGAGAATTGTTTTATAATCACACAAGTAAAAGCTTTGACCGCAACTCCCAACTGAACTAGAGGCAATTTTGACGTTGTTTTTACGCAATAACCAAACTATATCCCCGTTTGATTTGCGTAAAAACAAAGGACAGGCTGGGATATTTTGCGGTTATGGGTACAAGTAGAGGCTTAACACGTTGCTTTGAGCGTAACATCCAAAGATTAGGAGATAAGGAGCAGAGTGGATGTAGAGATCTGTATCTGGGTATCTGTCAACGCCTCCAAGCGATATGAATTTATGAATATATATCACCAAGCCTGTTTTTTTTACGCACGGGAACAGGCGTTGGAGTGCGTTTTACCAAGTTGCAGCGCAAATAAAACAGAGAAAACAAACAGGAAAGACAAAATATCTGCACATTTAAAACATATAGATGCATGGGTTGACTACATAGGCTATTAAAATCCTCCAAGACAATATAAACAACTCTACTGACTTCTAAACCTTTGCGCTGACTTGAAAAACAGTTGCAGATATTACATAAAAATTACAGTTTTAGACGTTTCTTACCTGGTTTAGTTTCCAAATGTCCAGAGTTTACGCGCACTCATCTCGTCTGACTGCAGCAACACTTTGAGGTTTTGGTAAGAAAGAAAGAAAGAAAGAAAAAAACACAACAGGAGCAGTGGTCGGTGACAGGGCGCTGGGGTGGGAGCTGTCCACGGTGCTGAACGGGACTGAAGCAGCGCGCGCTACAAGTCACTTCTCCTCCTCGTAGACCCCCGCCAGTGACGCCCACCACATCGCTCCTCGCGTTAAATACACGCAAGAGCTGGCAAAAGTGTGCGGGTTCTTGTGAAAAGTAACGGAAAAGAGTTGAAATCCGGTGAAGAAGAAGAAGAAGAAGAAGAAGAAGAAGAAGAAGAAGAAGAAGTTGTGTGAATGAGATGCGGCAATAAGTTTTTTTTTTTTTTTTGGAGATGCTCGCGTGTCCCCCCAGTGTTTATGAGCGTCATGTGATCCACGGTGAGGTGCGCGAGGCACAGGACACGCCCCCCCTCTGCCTGTCTGTCTGTCTGTCTGTCTGTCAGTGAGTCCAGGGCGCACCTCTGGATGGTTGGAAGAGCCTGTGTCTGTGTTTGTGCCTGTGTCTGGGTCTTATCTCATGTTAAAGAGGCGCGTTTCTTTGGGGAGGTGGGGTTGAGTCTGGATTATTATGAACAAGTCTGGGCACGAGGGCGCGAGCGTGTGTCAGGGCCCAGCGGGGTTCACGCGCAGACCGGCCCGTGAGCCAGAGGGGGGGGGAGGGGCGTGAAGAGAGACGCACAGCTCAGGTCCTATGGAGACATGCCCCGCGCGACCTTTGGCCAGGATTCATGCTTTATGCGTATATGACATTTATGTGTGTATGACTTTGCTTTTCAGGTGCTGTTCACTTGCTTTCCATCCAAAATATAAGTGTTTTAAGTCTGTGCAAGTAGCAATTATATGTTTTTTAAGTGGGTGATGAAGTGTATTTAATAGATTCATATATTTTTCTAATTGTGACTTGGTTTGGTGGGACAGTAATTGCACAAAAAAACTAAAAAAAACAACCCTCAAAAGTAAAAGTATTACCTGAAAACATCGACTTAAGTAGAAGTATTAAAGCACCTGTTTAACAATGTACTTAAAGAGTAAAAAGTAAAAGTATTTCTCGCAGTTTTTAAGATGTAATAAAGCTGTTTTTGATAAAGATTTTATTTATTTTTTTGCTCAGACTCTGAATGCGCTAAAAATAAACCCTCAGCCTTTTCTGCAGGTCTCAAACTTTGGCGAAAAATACTTGAAATACTTTTACTTTTCAGTCCAGTTAAAAAAATATAATGGAGTAGAAAGTACAGATACCTGCTCTCAAATGTACTGAAGTAAAAGTATCTAAAGTTAAAATGTACTTAAGTAAAGTACAGATACCTGAAATGTATACTTAAGCACAGTACTTTACTACTTTTACTTTGATACGTTCCACCACTGGGTAAATATTCATCAGAGCGTTTCATGAGTAGAAAAGAAAAAGTTTACAGAAGTAACAGTGCGATCTAAAACACCGATGTCGTCAACTGTCGTCAAGTCTATTCAAAATACAATTTACGCACGAGGAAGGCATTTTAGTGACATTTTAAACACTGAATTAACAAAATAAAGTGTTGTCATTTATTCTTAGAGTCAGACCATAACTATTGTTCAGTTTACACTTTTGGCCCTTGTCATTATGGTTGCTAGGTAACACACCTCTGTCTATGCCACAACCAGGAAGTAAAATTATAAACTTCACCAAAATTACAAAACTAGAAAAGACTAGGCAAGACTTTGTAAAATCTTTAATATATTCATGTTAACTGTTTTAGAGAAATAGAGCGGTCAGATCCACTGGTCCACAGGTTGGCGTCACGATTCCAGCTCCAACAGGTGAATACTGTTGTTGTGTCCTTGGGCAAGACACTTAACCCACCAATTTAAAGAGAAAGTTTGTATTATTGTCCATGGGCTTCAGTTTCTTGCATTCTGCTAAACAAACCCACAATCCCACGATGGAACTCCCTGTGTCATTATTCAAATTGTTAGGGAAATTTCCAAAGTAAGTATGCTTCATTAATTTAAATAAGCATATGCTGCTGAGGTGAGGTAAAAACATCGGGGAAATAAAAGGAAGGAAAGATTAATACTAAGCCTCTCTTCCTCCAAAGAAGACATATTGTTTTGTTCTGGCATCTCTGACCTGTTAGTGCATAATATTTTAAACAAATAAACATGCACTTTTCTCCACTTTAGCTAAAATGACAACGAGAATTTTCTGAGCAATGGCAGCTCAAAAGCAAAAACAATAAAGATGACACAAACATACAGGAATTACTTAATAAACAACTTCAAACAAAAGCTCTTAAATGTCCTATATTACACAAAATTGACTATTGTGAGCTTTAAGCCATGTTATAATGCTGTTATTGCCTCAAAAACATACTGGAGTTGTGTTTTGTTTCAATCACACACGTTTGAGTAACACTTTATTATTAGTCTGTAACATCTCCAAAGCTCAAAATGCTCTGTTCCACCTTGTGATGTCATAAAGTGGTAGTTTTCAAGTTAACAGCAACATTTTTACCTTTTGTTTGGGTAAAGCTTGGCAATTCTAGAGCTGAAATCATCCAAATGACTCTAATAAAGGTGCATGGAGTTTAAAAACACTTCCTGTATTACCACATGATGACATCACAAGGTGGAACAAAGTGTTTTCTGTTTGAGAGAAGAAGAACTCAGCCTAAATATGCAGGGTTCGTGTGTTAAAGTTGTGTAAATGAAACAAAAAAACAACTCTGGGTATGTTTTTGATGAGGAAACAACATCGTAACACAGTTCAGAAAATAGCGTAATATGAGCCCTTTAAGTCTGGCAACAACAACATTTTAAAAGCTAGCATTAAAAAAGTTCATTAATTAGCTAGTCAAATATAAACAAATAAACCGCAGTGCCTTGTTGCTGTAGGTGCATAATTTAAACAAACATTTCCGAGAAGAGACACGGCTCTGGTTTGGAATGAGCAGGTCTTCTACCATAGGTCACCCACCTCATTACGGCGCTCTGGTGAAAGACCACAACTGTCTGTCAAAAATCACTCTTTTTCTGCACAAAAACACACGATTAAAACCACACGTCTTGTTCTACACGAAACTAAACCAAAGCAACACTTAATGAGACACAGGATGCAGAAAAATACTTGCATTTTTCCCACTCACCCAGATACAAGCCAGACTTTTAATTAGAAAATGTTTATTACAGACTGTGTTATGCCCAGCACAAAGAACAGCTCATTAAGATACTTGAGGAATAGAACTTATTAAAGGTGCATCATGGAACCTTTCTTGCTCGTCTCTATTGAGGTGTTAATGACTGACTGGGCCAAGTTACAAGTCATATCTGTGTGGAGGAGAGCCTGCTCAAGGTAAAGATGTGCGCATGTCGATATAAACGTCATCGGTCGAGCGGTCAAATCCATTGACGCACAGGTTGACGGTGTGATTCCAGTTCCCACAGATGAATGCTGTTGTTGTGTCCTTGGGCAAGACACTTAACCCACCTCACCTGTATGAATGTGTGTATGAACGGATGAGTGGTTCCTTGATGTAAAGCGCTTTGAGTGTGTTGAAGGTGGAAAAGCGCTATGTAAAAATGTGACCCTTTACCATTTACGATGTTCAAGTTGCAGCAATAAAAACATTTAAAGATTAGTTTAGTTTAATGCCAGACTGCGGAGCATTCTAGACAAACAATAAAAACACCATGGAGACCAGCGGGCGACAGAAAAGTTAAATAGTGCACCTTTGAAACTGAATACATAAACATATATAGGTAGGTAGCATGTTAAAACGAAATATGGCGTCTCTATAGATAAAATTACGAAAAAGTATAAAGAATGTCATTGGAATAAGCGTCGAGTCTGTTCCCTTCATATCACAAACATAATACTTTCGATTTTCAATATTTTCCAACCACGTCTACGTAAATTGATGAGCGGCACAGCACAGGTCGAGTTATTTTTGGTTTAGTAACTACAGAAAGGTTTTATACCAATTTTCATTATCGACCCCTTCACTCAAATTGACTCTTGTGAGCTTTAAGTCATGTTATAATGTTGTTACCTCCTCAAAAACAGACCTGGAGTTGTGTTTTGTTTCATTCACACATGTTTGAGTAAAAGTAATTAAAATCATTATAACACAGATTAGAGAATAGTGTAATATGGGCCATTTAAATGCTGAAATCAATTGAACGCAACATTTTATTCAAAGGTACTGCTACAGGGATTCATTATTATTTTTATCAGCCAGGTCTAACTTCAACAACTCATCAGAATTGTGCGAGTAGCTGCATTGGTGGGTGTATTGCATTTTTATACATCTCCCTCTGAGTTTATTTTTAACCTTCTATAAAAATATTGATTAGAAAACAACCTAAAACAGACGCTGTGTAATCCTCCAGTGTGGGCTTCATCGAATCACGATCTGGGCTCAGATTGGCCAAATTTTTGACAGTTACTGATGGATTGGCTGTGCAACCGGTCCAGAAGCTCCTGCATCCAAACAGAAAGTAATCTAGTAATCAGAAAGTAATCTGTTACATGTGCAACTTTAGTCTACTGCAATCAGCCACATGCACTCCACATTAATAGGCCCATATTACACTATTTTCTGATCCATGTTGTAATGTTATCTGACCTGGAGTTGTGTTTTGTTTCATTCACACATTTTTAACACACTAATCCTGTGTATGGGCTGTTTTCTTCTCTCATATGGAAAACACTCTGTTCCACCTTGTGATGTCATGTGGTAATTACCCATCTCTACTGAAGAAAATGTAAAAGGTAGTTGTTGTCATGAAGCGGACGTTTTCAAAGTTATCACAAGGTGGAACAGAGCATTTTGAGATAGAGACAGTCAAATAATCCAGGATTACTTGTGTAAATGAAAGAAAACGCAACTCCAGGTATGTTTTTGAGGAGGTAACAACATTATAACACGATTTAAAGCTCACAAGAGTCAATTTTGTGTGATATAAGACCTTTAAAGGGGCTGTACCTGTCTTTATCCTGTTTTTAAAATTATACTTACTCATTAGTCATCAGTTAATTAGCCTTACTCCAATATGTATATATCATAAAAGCAGCTCTTAGGGTCAAAAAGAGACCGCTGAGTGCTGTCTGCATCTAATTATAGAGCATTTGAACAACAAAGTGCGCTGTTAGCATGCTAGTAGTCATTAGCCTTTGAAAGTTGTGAAAAGCATGTTACGAAAATGATGAATAAGTTTGGATCTGAACAGTTTCATCTTATTTAGGGTACAGTGCCCTAAGACAGAAGCCAAAACAGCTGAACCCAACCCGTACTATACCACGCCAATTAAAAACAAACTTCACAATACTTAACATACAAAATACCAACTTTTTCCAACTATTTTAAACATGGGGCCAGTCGTCATAGTTTATAATTGATTACACTATAGTTTATAAGGCAACTCAACAGGAATGAACAGCCCGTCAGTACGATGTGACTGACTGTAACTCTTTAAAGTCTTAATATTAAAACTAAAAGAAGAAAAATATTGTTTCTTAATTGTTTCTTTGTCAATCCACCAGGACATAAACATAACACACGACCACCAGACGCTCAAATTCTTACAACATTCAACTTATTTACTCCTCCCCTGCTCCAATAACCTCCCCCTTCTCTTCTGAATTGGCTCCAATGTCTTGCTCTACTTCCTGGTTTGGTTGGTCCACTTCCTCTTCCTGTTTTTCTACTTCCTGTTCGTCATTGTCCATGTCCAGTTCTTCAAAAGACGACCCGCTGCTTCCCGTGGACACGTTGGACCCCCTGTGGATGGGCGCTTGGGGTTCTTCGTTCAGATCTGGGACGTCCCGTAGAGGGAGGGAGGAGGCCAATGAGGCGGCGGTGGAGGCGGCCAGTGATGTTTCTCTGCTGTCCCAGGGGGCGCCACCGCTCACCGAGCTCACGTCGCTGTGGGAGTCTGCACCTGCGGGACCACGGAGAAGAAAGGTAAGTGACGTTAAGCTATAGACTGTGTAAAGAAGTGGACTAAGTGAGCGTGACGTCAGCCATAGTGTGCGGCTCCGGTCAAATTTGGAGATGAATTGTATATTTGGAATTCCGAGTCTTTCCGAATTCCGAGGCTTTTGAAGGTAACGCTCCTTCCCAATGGTTTAGCAGGGAGCGGACGCTTAGCAATTTATCAATCGAAACTGTTGAGAAACGCTAGTGGGAGTGACCTCAGGGAAAGAAGCCACCTGATTTGTCTGTTATTAATGTTCAGATCTTGATTTATAGATAAAATAGTGGAATAAAAATAAGAGAATTGGACAGTCCAGCTACGGTAACACCAGGATGTACACACAACCAATACAAATGATACCATAGTTTTGAAATACAAATGATACCATAGTTTTGAAATACAAATGATACCATAGTTTTGAATGATGTTGTTGTTCATTCAAAATTAAACCAGAAAAACATGCTTTCTTTCAATGTATAACTTAATCTTTATGCAAATCTTTAACATATTGCACATAAAGTAACAACAGTAGTGTTAGTGATCCGAAGGTTGGTGGTTCGAATCCCGCTCTCACAGATGAATGCTGTTATTGTGTACTTGAGCAAGACACTTAACCGACCTCACCCTCAGTGCCTCTGTACACTGTTGTATGAATGTGTGTGTGCATGGGTGTTTCTTTGAGTGACTTGAGGGTGGAAAAGTTCTATATAAAAATGTGTTTATTTACCATAAAAAAATAAAATAAAATAAAATAAAAATATAATAAAAAATATAATAAAAATAATAATAATAATAATAATAATAATAATAATAATAATAATAATAATAATAATAACAATAATAATAATAATAATAATAATAATAATAATAATAATAATAATAATAATAATAATAATAATAATAATAATTCTTTAAGATTTCTTGACATTTTATTTAGGTTAGAAGATTGTCCAAAATAACAAAATAACATTGCTCTAATAAAGATACTACTACCTCTATTCCTGAAAAGCACCTCATGACCTTATGATCCCGGTGTCAGAGTCGATCTGTTTGTCTTTGACCTTTAAACTGTGATTCAAACCGATATCCATCCATTATCCTGTAGCATCAGCCATCTACACATCTCGATTGATCCGATGAGTTTTAGGAGCACTCCGCAGTCGTAAAATAGATATATTGTACATCGTATTAGATAAAGCTGCAGCTGAATTGAAATTGGAATCTGAATGAACGGAGCAAATGGCAAAGGCTGCAGTATTTAAAGAGTCCATGTTACACTATGTTCTGATCTGTGTTATAATGTTCTTTCTTCATCACAGTCAGAAATGGAGTTGTATTTTGTTTCATTCACACGTTTAACACACAAACCCTTATATTTAGGCTGAGTTTTTTCTCCAATGAAAAACACTCTTCCACCTTGTGATGTCATGTGGTGATACAGGAAGTGCTCCACTGTTTTTTTTAAACTCCATACACCTTTATAAGAGTCATTTGGAAGATTTTAACCATGGATTTGCCAAGTTCTACCTGAACAAAAGGTAAAAAACGTAGTTGTTAACCTGAAAACTACCACTTCATGACATCACAAGGTGGAACAGAGCATTTTGAGCTTTGGAGATGTAGACAGACGAATAATAAAGGGTTACTCAAACATGTGTGAATGAAAGAAAACACAACTTTGAGTATGTTTTTGGGGAGATAACAGCATTAGAACATGGCTTAAAGCTCACAATAGTCCATTTTGAGTAATACAGGACATTTTAAATACCATAATTCCACCAAAAAAACAACAAAATCTCCAGTTTTATTCTGCATAAAAACTGCTAACCCTGTAGTTTAGATCTGTACAAATGTGATTCATGTATTAGTTTGTCAGTTCATATTTCAGTCTTTCTTCTAGACAACTTTGAAATGTGAAGTTTGAACTAAATACATCTGTATGAATCAATGGCAAATCTAAGTACAATGCTCCTTGGAAACATTGCAATTCTCTATTTTTCCCAAATCGTTCAATCTTGTTGTACATTGTATTAGACATAGGAGGCCTTTGTTGCCGGGCGTTGCTAAAATTATAAAAGCAATAAGCAGCAGGAGTAATAACTGTAGGACCAAAGCGCACCTGCCACCCCCGACAACACAGCAAAATGAGAGAAGCAAGAACTATTGAGGAGGATATGTTCAGGGCGTCTGAACAAAATGAAAACACAACATTTGAGAAAGAGCAGTACACAGAGAAGTTATTGGGGTGAGTGAGGATGTAATACAGCTGATCAGTATTAGATTAGAGGGAAATTGCATGCTGTTTATTATCGACAGAGTGGAGACTGTGAATATTTGAAACTGTGAGCTTTTATTTACTTTATTTTGTTGAGTTTTTTTGTTTAGAGGTTATAAAATGATAAGTGGGACATTTTAATACGATCAAATCAAATGACATTACTGTCTTTTCCACAACGATTAAAAAGTGTTTACGACAACAGACAGATTTTGAGTTGAGAAAAAGTTTTTGAAAATAGGTTAAAAAAAAAAAAGCCACAAAATTCGACCTTTGTGAAATCTGTATGTGCCTGTCAGATGAACACGAGCAGTTTGTGATTACATTGTGCTATGAGAAAAATCCTTTCTGAGCAGGATTTTTTTTGTTGTAGTACCAATGAGTGACCACTAATCCAACTCAAGACAGAGTTGGACTCAAGACCTTAAGGTAGCAATACTCTGTCCAGGTATTTTAATAGATCCATGTTCTAAACACATAAGTGTCCACCTGGACGTCCCTGTTCACTGCCTGATCTTTAAATATGTATAATTTTAGCATGACTTGGCAAAAACCTCATAGAGATATAATTGGACAAGAAGTAATGATGCTAACAGTGAGGTTACCAGGCGTTGTTGTGCACAGACCCTATTGAGAAAGCAGAAAACACATTCTGAGAGCACTACTATTGTACATTCACCAAAAAATAACATTGATTCTTTTAGCTTAGTTAAATGTTCCAGTGTATACTTTTAAAGCATTAAAAACTTAAAGATTCATGGTCTTTTTACACACGATTGTGAGTGATGTAAAATGGGGGTGAAGATTAGGGAAAGACATAAGCAGTCTCACTTTTCACATATTTTTAGTCTTACAAAAGCCATTAAAAAAAAAACAAAAACAAAAAAACCCTCCTCAGATGGATTCATTATGGCGCTGACTGCCCTGACATCGTTGGTAAAAACCATATGCCAGTCTATGGGTTTGCCTTTGTTTGATTTGACAGGTTCTGTTGTTTTAGACCTAGCATTAGCATTTACTTATTGTTTTTTTTTTATTATAGCTTTTTTGTGCTGCACTTTGAAAATTATAGGGATAAAATGTGAATTTGAGCAATGAAAAATTAGCACCATTACCATAGCAATTGACAAAAACAAAAAGAGGATCTTCTGAAGAGTACAAGTGAAAGTCAAGTCAAAATGACAGAAAGCTGAACCTCTGAATATAAACACACTGGATTTGGATGTCGCCCCCTATCTTTCCATTCTCCATCCACTGGACATGCGTTTTTGCTGCGGTCCACTCTTTTGTTTGCTTCACTTCAACAAACTTCTGTCCCATAAAAAATGAGATTTGACAAAGACGCGGCGGCATTTTAAACTGTCTTTACACTTATATATATATATATATATGAATAACTCTCATCTTCAAATGACATTGTTTTTCTACCAAATGTCCTGGCTTAGTCCTGTTCAGTCCTAGTTTAGTCCTATTCTGTTGTGGTTTAGTTCTTGTTTAGTCCTGGTTCATTCCTGGTTTACATTTGCTTTACTCCTGGTTAAGCACCAGCTCATTCCTGGTTTAGTCTTATTTTAAACCTATTTATTCGTGGTTTAATCCTGGTTCAATCCTGGTTTAGTCTCGGTTCAGTCCTGGTTGAGTTCTTGTTTAGTCTTGGTTTACTCCTGGTTTAGTTCGTGTTTAGTCTTGGTTCAGTCCTGGTTAAGTTCTTGTTTAGTCTCGGTTCAGTCCTGGTTGAGTTCTTGTTTAGTCTCGGTTCAGTCCTGGTTTAGTTCTTGTTTAGTCTTGGTTCAGTCCTGGTTGAGTTCTTGTTTAGTCTTGGTTCAGTCCTGGTTGAGTTCTTGTTTAGTCTTTGTTTACTCCTGGTTTAGTTCTTGTTTAGTCTTGGTTCAGTCCTGGTTGAGTTCTTGTTTAGTCTTTGTTTACTCCTGGTTTAGTTCTTGTTTAGTCTTGGTTCAGTCCTGGTTGAGTTCTTGTTTAGTCTTGATTCAGTCCTGGTTGAGTTCTTGTTTAGTCTTGGTTTACTCCTGGTTTAGTTCTTATTTAGTCTTACTTCAATACAAACGTCTGCTCCACAAACAAAATCCGACTTGACGTTCCCACGGCGCTCCTGTCCGGCCCATTTTCCTTCTGCATTCACACTTCAAATAAATCTCATCTTCACATCACACTCTGTTTCCACTAAATACATCACCGGGGACAGGAATACAATAAACAGGGATTTGGTCCGCGCTTGGGGCCCGTGGCGGTCCCATGGTGGCGGTCTGTGTAATTATCGCGTTGGGCAGATCCAGACCAGAGCCGTGGAGGGTGGAGGCTATGGAGAGATGGTTCGGAGCTGTTGATTAGGGGCAGGTTTGAACAGAGGAGGTGTAGCCCCTGAAAATAACACATCGTTTTTAGATGGAACTCTGGGTAATTGCGAGATTGAAGATATAATTAACAGCTATCATTATGGGAGCTTTTATGTAAACAGCTAAAGTTAAAGGTGCAATATGTGACTCTTCTGATAAATGAGTGGCTGTTGCTTTGCTTTTTATAATGCTACATAGCGACAAACAGGTAAAAGTCCAGGTCAGATCTGTGGAGAGGCAAACCCGCTTACAATAAGAAAACCAGGATGTTTTTAAAGGTATTTTTGAGCAATAAAAACACTGTAAGTGAATGAATGGAAGATGGGTAAGTGTAAAGCTATACTGTGGGATATTTCAAGTAGTAATATCTTCATGGAGACAAACAGGTGCTGGATTCCATGCCAGAAAAGTGACATAGTACTCCTTTAAAAATCTACCTGTGCTATTTTGAGGGCTTTTAAAAAGTTGTTTCCCACGTTCACATTGATCAATAGTGATTTGAGGATGGTGGTATGATCCCAGCTCAAACTAGTAGATATTGTTGATGTGTCTTTGGGCAAGACACTTCACCTACACTTTGACAATGTATGGCAATAGTGAGTGAGTGATGGGTGGGTTGGAGTGAGTCGGTGAAATTTTGATCTGATGATCTTGGTCTCATCCTTAGTCCTGTTTTAATCCTGATTTATTTCTGGTTTAGTCCTGGTTTAAACCTGGTTTAGTCCTGGTTTTAACTTGGTTTAGTCCTGGTTTACTTCTGATTTATTTCTGGTTTAGTCCTCGTTGAGGTCTGCTTTAGTGCTTGTTTAAATTTTAATCCTGGTTTAGTCCTAATTTAGTCCTGGCTCAGTCCTTATTTAGTCCTGCTTTAGTTCTGGTATCATCTTGGTTCAGTCCTGGTTTAGTTCTGGTTTAGTCCTGGTTTAGTCCTGGTTTAGTCCTGGTTCAGTCATGGTTGGGGTCTAGTTTAGTCCTGCTTTAAATTTTAATTCTGGTTTAGTCCTGATTTATTCCTGGATCAGTCTAGGTTTAGTTCTGGTTTGGTTCTGGTTTAATAGTCCTGGTTTAAACGTTAATCCTGGTTTAGTTCTGATTAAATCCTAAGGTGGTACTTGTTCACTGCTCTGTAAAAACATGCTCATTTTTCTGGGGTAATTGGGTGGTCATCCCGACAGGTTCCATTCTCCACTTGTTAAAATGAAAACCCATCTTCATAACAGGTATCATGGATGGAGCTGCTGCCAGGGAAAAGTCTTTTACAAAAACATTAGGTGAAATTAGTTGCTAAATTGGGCCCTTTGGGATTATTAACAACAAATCAAGGTCCATTTCAACAAACTGTTTAAAAGAGCAGATAATTAGGTTCAGACGTGTGAGAGGAACATGAGCTAAAAACACCAATGTGGCCAGGAGACGTCAGTAGAGAAATATTTTAAGAGAAGCAGCTGCGACTTCAACGAGGTAAGGAAAGAAAATGACAGGTTTGCTATACAACATGTCAAAATATATCAGATCTGTGGAGAGGCAAGCCCGCTCACAATAACAAAGGCAGCATGTTTTTTAAAGGTATTTTTCAGCAAGAAACACCTGCAATTGAATAAATGGAACAAGGATAAGTGTAAAGCCACACTGTGGGATATTTCACACTAAGTAATAACACCTCCATGGAGACAAACAGGTGGCGAATTCCATAGTGCTCCTTTAAACATCTGCCTGTACTATTTTGAGGGCGTTCAGTTCTTTACATTCATCAATAGTCATTTGGGGTTGGCGGTACGAACTCAGCTCCAACTACTGCATATTGTTGACATGTTCTTGGGCAAGACACGTCGCCTACACCTTGCCAATATATGACATTAGTTTGACAAGTCAAGGTTGTTGTTGTTGTGGTTGTTGTAGTTGCGGTTGTTGTTGTGGTTGTTGTGGTAGTTGTGGTGGCTGTTGTCAGTGTTGAGGTTGTGGTGGTCGTGGTGGTTGTTGTGGTTGTAGTAGTGGTTGTGGTTGTTGTGGTTGTTGTGGTGGTTGTGGTGATTATGGTTGTTCTTGTGGTTGTTGTAGTGTTGCAGTGTTGTTGTGGTTGTGGTTGTTGTGGCTGTTGTGGTGATTATGGTTGTTCTTGTGGTTGTTGTAGTGTTGCAGTGTTGTGGTGGTTGTTGTGGTTTTGTGGTTTTATTCAAATTCAGCGTGGGTCTTTTTAATCGAGAAGTCTAATCCTCTGTTGGTAAAATTATGTGGTTTGGAGCAGAGTTTAAACTTTCAGGAAGACGATTTTTTTTTTTTTTTTTACTATTTTTGTGTTCAATTTAATTCAATTCAAGTTTATTTCTACAGCACATTTGAACAACTTCAGCTGCCCAAAGTGCTTCACATAAAAATAACAAAAAACAAATACACAGCTAACACGATACATAGGAAAAGGACAATAAAACACCAAGATATTCTGTCTAGCTAGTGTTAAATGCCAGGGAAGTCTGTCTGGTTTATGATAATAAAATTAATGATTAAAACTATGTTTGTCTGAATACAAATAGATATAACTGATTCTTCTAACAGAGCAGACTATATTTGTATGTCATTTATTTTGAAAGCAAAATGAATACAATAAATCAAATTAGCTTGGGTCTTGTCTCTATAACAGTGTATTTAGTTAAACCTCATTGTACAGTTTGATTGGTTGTTTTACGCTCTACTTCCAAGAAATGCAAGTATTTAGACACACATAATGAAATGTGGGAACACTTTTGAAAATTGTGTATATTCTTTTAAGGTATTTGTTTATGTAGGTTCGTACAAAAATCCAATTTAGCAGTGTCAGATCTTTTGGGTGAGGTTGTTGAGCGGGGCAGGCGAAAAGTCAAAGTCTATCTCCCAGGTGTGAAGAGAGGGAGCATTGATCTGAGTCTCATTACAAACCTCTGCTCCATCTGCCATCGACAACAACAACACAAACACAGTGTTTTTGGATACAGCCTTTTTCTGAACTACGATGCACAGTCCAAGCAGAGGTAAAACTAAGCTTGTAAAACACATTTTTGTGGACTTAAAGGTGCCGTATCTGCTTTTTATCGTGAAAAACAGAACTAGTTCATTTTAAACGGTTTACAGTTGTCCAAAGTTATTCCTTATGCTTTCAGAGCTTCGTAAATATTCACCACGATGAGTTTATAAGCGCTTTTCACAACTCTCAGAGACACGGAGAAGAGTTTTGCCATGGTAGTATGCACATTTTTCTCAAATACATGGGAGAAAAATCCATCCAAATCTCCAAGAAGTTTGAAATGAAAAGGACAAGTAGAAAAAAGCCAAACATAAAGTAAATGTTGTTTGCTGTAGGCGGCAGTAAAGCAGAACGGAAAACACAAAAGTTGGCAGTTTGATTCCCGTTCGGACAATGTGTATCCTTTGGCAATTCACATGATTTCATATACTTTCAGGACAGTTTTAGTTGAACTTACAAATATCAGATGCCACTGTATTTTTTTTGCCACTGTATGCCATTTTTCCAACACTTTTTAAATTGTTCTACTCCAGTCTGGGAAACAACAGCCCTCCCACCTTGAGAACGCCTGGTCGTGTTGATCTTGGAAGCTAAGCTGGTTAGAACTGGGAGAAGAGACTACAGGGGATACAGTTGGGCTGCATAATTTCCTCGACAAACAACACAATATTCTGTCTTATTCTGCATAAAAGCTGCTAACCCTGTAGTTCAGATCTGTGCAAACGTTGTAAAATGTGCATTCGCTTGCCAGTTCACATTTCCGTTTTTTACTTTGTGTATTTTTTAAGTATTGATACTAGTTTTAGTACCGATTAGTATCTGATTTTGACAACCCTGGTACAAACTGTGGTATTTGTGACATTCATAGAAGTACCACAGACCAATACAATCTGTTCTGTTACTGTTTGTGATGTATTGATCTTGTTTTAGTTGTGTTTTAGTTCTATTGTCAGTGTAATCTAGACCACAGGTTAAATAATCTAAATAAAAACAAACTCTGAAGTCACATGACCAGCTCCAAACAGGAAGTAAGCGCTGTAAATCGTCCCGCCTCCTCAGTCGTGTCAGCCGCGTACCATTTCTTTGTGTAGCGATTAGTCTAATGGTTGTGTCAATACAGCAGCACGTCACAGGAGCAGCTCGTGGAAGTTTCGGAGAATAATGGGCCTGTGTGACGATGTTCCACATAAAGACACGTAAACAATAGTTACAGAGATCCGTATATCACCGAGGAGACAAAAACACATTACTCCGCGATCAAAAGCCAAAGATAAATTTGTATAAAAGTGTTCCCACTCTGTTGTTATCAGTTGGGTGAGAGATACACTGTGGTCTATGGGCTCTTTTCAAATGTGTGGAAACAACATGAGCCTCATTTTGGCTACAGGAGAAAATGTGTGTCAAGTGGTACAAAACAAGTGTACTTAAATTGCTAAACCTGGATATGAGAGAGCTGAGTCAGAAACTGAGATCCTTTTAAAAATTTAATTATTTCAATGGTGTCAATATGTACTCAAGTTTAACTATGTAACTTATTAGTTTGGGATTTTGCTTGGAACACAGTTATCTCTCGCTATATTGTGGTTCACTTTTCGCAGTCTTGCAGATATTTTTGTACAATTTTGCATGCCTTTTTACAGTATATAAACGTGCATTGTGTTCTGCGTCCTGATTGGCTAAGAGACTGTAGACCATTGTCCATCAGTCTCCTCCGTGCCGTGTCTCCTGTACAGTACAGAATGTGTTCAGACAAATTTACATAAAAGTTGGATCGACACTACAGTGGAGCGACGCCAGGACGAAGCGGCGCGGTCAGAGGAACTGTGAAATACACGTGAGTCACTATTAATTAATTAAACAAGAGAGAAATGTGAGAAAATGTTAATGCCTGTCTGAGAAAAGTGTATAAAGTGTGTGGTGAGGGGTTATACAGCTTTAAAACATATAATAATTGTAAAAAATAAAGCTGATACTTCGCGGATTTCGCCTACTGCAGGTTATTTTTAGAACGTAACCCCCGCGATAAACAAGGGACAACTGTATTCCACTAAACATTACTTTACATTATGGCATTAAACTTTTCTATCTTGCATTCATGCATTCATTGTGTTTTTGCTCCCACTCTACTTTCTGCATGTTCCTGTGTGTAAGAGACATGTATACACCTCAACAGAAGGAGGTCAGAAATACCATGCGCACACGTGTAATCCCTCTATCGTCCAGGTGGGGGCCACAGCATTCGTGCTTGAATCAGTTTGAAAAGTTGTGAGGACGTACCGCACGCCTCCTGTTACCTGTGATATCGGTCCCTCTGTCTTCATCGGAGTCTTCTTCTTTCACGTCCGTCCTGGGCTCCTCCTTCACCTCTGGGACGAAGAAGTCGGTTTGTCTGGACAGCGGCACCATGTAGTGGATGGAGTCTGAACTGCAGATCTCTATGTACGGGAATGCGCTCAGCTTCCTCTCCTGTAACACAAGAAATGGACAGGTACGGTGAGTCAAATATGTCAAATATGGATATAAAATCACATGAGCATTTAAATTAGCATTGGCACTTTATGAACTTGGGCTTCCTCATTGGACCACATCATTTAAATCTTGAGTGCTAAAATGATCAGAAGAAGAACAGGAAGAAACATTTCCTGGACCCTCCTTTTCATTTCAGTGTATTTAGTTGTTTCATTCTATATTTTTATGCATTTACACGAACCCACTGATATGAACCAACAGGGGGCCAATTCAGAACCTGTCTGTCAATCTTTTAAACAAGTTTCTTTTCCTCCATCCGTCCTTTACATTTTTATTCGGCCTCCCCCAGGTTTCCATCTCCGTCTTTCACAACGACAAATTACGCTTTTTACAGCACACCAGGTAAAACTCATCTTTATATGAATTTCCATGCTCAGCGGTGGACACCTCCTTCGCCTTCTCACGATCTAATAAGTGAAACATCCAGGATCGCGTGTTGCCATGGCGCAGCTATAAAAAGTCTATTGTATTGTAAAACATGTTTCGATGTTTCCATTCTCCGCTCTATTGCAGGTTAGGGCGATCAAGGCAGTGACTGATGGGTTTTAATCTAACTTAGGACAAAATAGGCAGGTTTTGAATGACCCAAAGAGTATAGCACAGAGTGGGGGCGAGCGAGGGGCTTTCCAATGCAAATGAGCCACAGATCTCCTTGAACCTGGAGCGATAATGAGGCAGCAGGGAGACAAAGACAAATCCAAATACAGAGGAGCAGACTCTGGGGAATAGAGGGAGGAATGGAGCGAGGGAAGGGAGAGAGAGGGGTGAGGGGGGGTGGATAGATAGTGCTAGATAGAGAAAGGTACAGAGAGAGGGTGGGGAAGAGGAAGCGATGGAGAGAGGGAGAATGGTAGAGAGGGTAGAGGGTGGAAAAAAGGTGGAGACAGAGAGGGAGGGAGAGACAGATAGAGGAAGAGAGTGACAGAGAGAGAGAGGCAGGAGAGTGTGAGAGAGTAAGAGGGAGACAGGGAAAGAAGGGAGGGAGGGAGGGAAAGAAAGGAGGGGGCGAGAGAAAGACAGAGAGAGGGCAAGAGAGTGGGAGGGCGGGAGGGAGGTAGGAAGAGAAGGGAGAGAGTGTGAGTGAGTGAGAGAGAGAGACAGAGGAGTCTGAGAGAGATGGAGGGAGGTGTAGATAAAGTGAGAGTAAGAGGGAGACAGGGAAAGAAGGGAGGGAGGGAGAGAGAGGAGGGAGGGAGCGAAGGATGGATGGAGGGCAACAGAGAGTGACAGGGAGGGAGGGAGAGAGGGAAAGAAGAGAGGAAGGGAGAGAGAGTGAGAGAGAGAAAGGAGGGAGAGAAAGGAGGGAGGGAGAGAAGGGAGAGTGAGAGTGTGTGTGTGAGAGAGAGATAGAAATAGAGAGAGGAGAGTGTGTGTGTGCGAGAGAGAGAAAGAGAGAGAAGAAGATAAAGATTGAGTAAGAGAGAGAGAGAGAAAAAGAAAGAGAATAGAAAGAGGATGTGGTCCCAGATGAGAGCTGAAGTGACAGGCAGGTTTAGGCTGCTGTAACAGGGACTTACTTAATCATGGAGTGAATCGCATTATAAAAACCTACTAATGTGATGATATGCTACAGGCTAAAAATAGAGGTGGGAGATGTATCCATGGGGTTCAGAAAAGGAAAAATCTGCACTGTTACCATAGCGATTAACAATTTAAAGCTAAATATTTCATCTTTTGAAAGGTAAAAAGTCCTTAAAATGCTGCCTATAACAGGACGCTGAAAACACGATGGATAAAAGCGCAGTAGTTCTGTCAATATGTATATACGGAAAATTTGAAAAAGGGTGTAAAAAGGTGCTAAAAATAATAATAAAACAAACTTCAATGAACCTAGAACTTCTTTATCTCCACGGAAACCATCAAACGACTCAAATGAATGTTTTTTTTATATGGAGTATGTCTCTTGGCTGGCCTGGAGGAAGTGTCTGGGGTGGAGGAAGTCTGGGAGTCCCTGCTTAGACTACTGCACCCAAGAACCGACTCCGAATAAGCGGAAAAAAATGGATGGATGGATAAATGTAATAAAAACACATATAACTAAATAAATGCTATATAAAAGGTTTAATGTCATACTATGGAACATTCTATGCAAAGCAATAACTCCCATCAGAAAGGATCTATCGTGCATTTGTTTTTAATACAGTAATAGTCCTGTGTTATCCGTGAGTCAAAAAGGTTGCATAATAAAAACAACAGAGACAGGATAAGAGTCTCAACCAAACGGGGTGAATTGCGTTGCCCATGGACACAAAGAGGGTATTGAACCACTGACCTCCACAGCTCAACAGTGCACATCTGCTTTTTGTTTTGCAGTTTGGTTTTGACCTTGAACCAGTGAGACAAAGCAGTGTTTACAGAATCCTTGGGCCTTATTAGTATGTGACTGCCTTTGGGTATGTCCTATGGAGAGCGCATATTAAATTTTAATAGTAACTCCACTTCTTGGTGCGGGTGCTGCTCTTTGAAGTGTTGAATGTGAAGAATGGAAGTGAATACAGAGATGGGTGATAGTAGCTCAGTGGATACAGAGTTTGTGTAGTGATCCACAGGTTGGCGGTGCGATTCCAGCTCCCGTAGATGGCGCTGTACTGTCGGTGTGTCCTTGATCGAGACACTTTGCCTCTAGTGTCTGTGTAACCTAAGTTTATTTGTATAGCACAGTAATTCAAAGTCACGATTTGGGTTTTTTGTGTGTTCTGTGCTGTTTTTTCCACCTCCCTTCTGCGTTTGAGCCTGGAGCTGGGTGGAGGTTCTGACTCCTACCACACACACCTGCAACCCATTATCAATCAAGCCTACACCTGTTAGTACTAAAGGACTGAGGACCCGACACACTGAGCCAGATCGTCTTGTCATCTTCCGGTTTTTCTTCATGTCGTGCTCCGGTTTATTTGTTCGTGCATCCACCGTGATCCCACTCTGCACCTCCGTCTCCGACCCAGCTTTCCACGACTGGTACGAAAACCCCAGCCTCTGACCCCGCGACCCACGACCTGCCCCAAGACTACTGCCTACGACACCGCTCTCAGCTGTCTGCTTTGTCTACGTCCATTCACAATTCTGTATCTGCAAATAAACTCTGTGTTTCCCGGGTCTGTATCTTTGGTCCCTACGTCAGTTTTTATGACATTTACAGAATAAGAAAGACATTAAAATCACAATACAACAAATCAAAACATAAATATCATAAAATGAACATTAAAAGAGAGTGCAGAATAAAACCCTTTTAGTCATATGCACAGTGCCATTTTGAGCCTGGATTTAAACATGGTCAAAGTTTAAATCTCACATCTTCAGGAAGACTTTTCCAGGTTTTTGCTGCACAAAACTAAAACTCTGATTCTCCATGTTTAGTCCTGACTCTGGGCACCAGCAGGAGGCGGGTGAGTGGTTCCTTGATGTAAAACGCTTTGAGTGTCTACAAGTGGGAAAGCGCTATATAAAATGTGACTATTTACTGTGATATTATGTTATTTACAAATATCTACAGACCTGGCTCTTTCCCCGTTCAGTCAACTCAAACAAACCTTTATATTTAAATCGTTCGTGCTCAGTAAACCTGCTGCAGAAAACAAGTGCTACTCTTATACTCCATTATAATGATATTTAAACAGTGCAATTCAGCTTTTATTTAGTATTAAAAAGCACTTTTGTAATGTTTATGAACAGTAAGTATATGGGAAAATATATAAATCCACCTTATGTCCTGCCCACTTTTACTACTGACAGCAACTGGCACACAATTCCAGCAGGTGATACTATAAAAACACAATTAAATGATTCTTAAAGCATAGTTCAATACATAGTAAATAGATAGAGTATGCGCAGACTGTGAGTTCAGTGTCTTGCCCAAGGACCCAACAGCAGTATTCATCTGTGGCAGCTAAAATCGCACCGCCAACTTCTATTTCAATGTCTACTTCAAAGTCTCAAATGAAATAGTTAATGAATAGTGATACTAGACATGTTTATTTTTAAGAAGTCGAGATTTCCGCACACTACAAAAAGTCAAACTAAAAGCGTTACATCATCTAATCTGAAAGTACCTTCGCAGCCACACAGCTTCACTCATGCAAAAAATAAAATTACACAGGAGCAGTAGACGGATGCCTGCCCCGCTCGGCTCTGATTGGCTGATGGACAGATGAATCAGGAGCTGGAGACAGAGATCAGGCCAATGCAGAGGAACAGGAACATATTACTGTCACTATAATTAAAACATCAGCAGTGCCCAGAGCCATACTTTGACAACGACAGGACGCTTAATCTATGTCCACTGTCTCCTGTAGTTTCCCCGGAGCAGACGAGAGGAGATTAAAGACCCGAGATAACCCTATGGCTTCGCTGATACACTTACGATATACGATCATGTAGTAATTAGTATGTGTAGGGCAAAGAGTAACAATTGCACGCAAATGTTAAATCAATATTAATCTTGCAGCGTCTGACCCTCTCCTCTGCACGGGCATCCTCTGGGTTCTCGTTCACTGCATCGAGTTAACGCTGCAAAATTTGAAAAGACAAATAATCATACATTTATCCTGTCTACTACTCTCTAAGTACTTAAGTATACATTTTAGGTATCTGTACTTTCTGCTTCAATACATTTTTTGAACTGGACAGAAAAGTAAAAGCATTTTCTCTTTATTACTGTTCGAAACCTGCTGAAAAGGCTATGGGTTTATTTTTTAACAACTTCATAATTTGAGCAAACAAAATATGAAAAAAACAAACAAAAAAAAAACAGACAGAAAACATAATATTGATTTAATTGTTTCTACTGGACAAAATTCAGCACAAATCTTCATCAAAATCACTACATTTGAAGCTTTATTAGATCTGAACATCAGCACTTTTATTATTTACTATTCAAGTGCATTTTTAAACAGGCATTTTAATACTTTAGAGTAGATACTTTTACCTGAGTATTTCTTTGCTCCAGTATCTGTACTTTTACTTAAGTCCAATCCAATCCAACTTTATTTATAAAGCACTTTAAAAACAACACAGTCGACCAAAGTGCTGTACACAGGTTAAAACACAAAAAACATGAGACGCAATAACATTAAAAACAGAACATGATAAATGTCAACTCTTTACACTGAGTTAAAAGCCAAGATGAAAAAATGAGTTTTAAGAAGAGATTTAAAAACAGAAAGTGAGTCGGCCATTCTAACATTCAGTGGAAGTGCATTCCAGAGTTTAGGAGCAGCCACTGAAAAAGCCCGACCACACCTAAGTTTCCTTTTTGGCTTAGGGACCACAAGGAGAACCTGACCTGCAGACCTGAGAGAGCGGGAGGGCGTGTAAGGCACCGGCAGCTCAGACAGATACTGTGGGGCCAGGCCATGCAGACAATTAAAAACAAATAAAAGAATCTTAAAGTCAATGCAAAACTGAACAGGTAGCCAATGGAGAGATTTCAGAATGGGAGTTATGTGGTCAAATTTCCGAGTAAGTAACAAAACTAAGTACTTCTTCCATCACTGATTTGTTGTGTAAAACCTGCTAAACCCTGTAGTTCAAGTAAAAGAGAGACAGGTGACAGTTTTTCAATAGAAAGTGAACTGGAGCCAGAGCTGATGGAGCTGTAGCACGCCCATGATCACTTCCTGTTTGAAACGCGACCATTGACCATGTCCATTTATATATACAGTCTGTAATCGTAACATAAATTTAGATAAAATGAGCAGAAAGAAGCAGGCTGTTTTTCTATGTTTGAAGATTACTCTTAAAATGACTCATTGTGTTGCGTGGTGAGTTTTTATTGTAATGTCCTTTCGGTGTCCTTTTTCAAAACACTTATAAGAACACATAGACTGTTGATATGTATGACCACGTAAGATTGAACACTGAATGTTTACATCAGATACACTATCCACACACTCTGCAGAGCCAGACCATTAAGCAGAGATAAAAATATGACTACAGCTATTGTTCATAAGAGCCTCTGACCTGAATTTATGGAGAGAAAAATCTAACAGTGGAGGCCTCCTGGGACGTGGCTGTCAGTTGGACCTCTCCAGCTGTCTCTTCCTCTTCCATAGAAATATCATACAATTACATGGATGGCTTTTATCTGCACTTATATCTTTAACATGCATATTTATAATGATTATTTATGTTTTTATTTGTTTGAACTGTGATTGTAATGGGTCCTGGTTGTCATTTTGAAGACCTTTGTACTCTATAGATAAACTTGTATACACTCCCCTGGTCATAGAAATAACACAGAATACAACAGTACGGTAAACTATTCCAAATAAAATGTATTTCCTGTAGGTTTAAAGGTTCTATATTACGCAAAAATTTACTCTTGTGAGATTTAAACCATGTTATCATGTTGTTACTTCCTCAAAAACATACCTGGAGTTGTGTTTTGTTTCATTCACACATGTTTGAGTAACACTTTATTATTAGTCTGTCTACATCCCCAAAGCTCAAAATGCTCTGTTCCACCTTGTGATGTCACGAAGTGGTAGTTTTCAAGTTAACAGCCACTATTTTTTACCTTTTATTCAGTAAAAATTGGCAATTCCAGACCTGAAGTCATCCAAATGATCCTAGTGAAGCTGTATGGAGTTTAAAAACACAGTGGAGCACTTCCTGTATTACCACATGATGACATCACAAGGTGGAACAGAGTGTTTTCAGTTTGAGAGAAGAACTCAGCCAAAATATGTGAAAAATATAGCAGAATTTCGCTTTCAAGAGACACATCATTGTATGGTGGAGCAGTCAAATCTCATGACCCACAGGTTGGCGGTGCGATTCCAGCTCCCACAGATGAATGCTGTTGTTGTGTCCTTGGGCAAGACACTTAACCCACTCACCTGCCTGCGTACATTGGCGTATGAATGTGTGTGTGGTTCCTTGATATAAAGCTTTTTTGAGTGCCTTGAAGGTGGAAAAGCGCTACTTAAAAATGTGACTATTTACCATTTAAACAAAATCAACAGTTGTTTAATTTATCCGTTTGGAAAAAGGATAAGCTTATTTGAATTTATCTGTAATTAATGACTTTTCTGTGCAAACAAAATGAATGAGTAAATGCAGATCAGACTGAACATAAACTCATTCCTCACCTATAAGTACTGATACCGTAGAACCATAATTTCCATTTCCGACTTTATAAAATGCAAAAATATACACATTTTCCTTAATAATAGTTGAAATCTTGTTGGAAAGCACCTTGCAAAATACCCCAGCAACTACAGCGACCACTTAGTCACAAAATGAGTATATAAATGAACTCCTCATTAGCAGTGTAATCTACATGTACAGCCTCTCTCCTTCATTACTATTACCACAGTCGCCCCATTGTGTCCTACACCAGCCCAACACATTCACGCAATGTACTCAGGAAGAAAGGCCAGAGTTTTAGTATCGCCCCCCTCCTGTTGGTTCATTAGTCTCAGTAACATATAAGGCGCAGCTGGACTCAACAAATTCAAAGAGCGCCGCTGAAAAACGTCTTAACAAAACCCAGGCCTTACAAACGAGGAAAGCCAAATTAGCTCACTAAATCAGCGTGCGAGGATCCATGGGACATTAACACGAGTGCGGCTACAGTCGCAAGAGTTTGAGAACGCAACTTAAAGTGCTCGTTTTAAGGAACTGTTCGCAGTTTTTTCCCCATGTATTAGAGTAAAATTTGAGGTAAAAATTAGTCTGCAGCTAATTGTAAAGCGTTTATCATCAGGAAGTGCACGGTTAGCATCAGGGGAGTTGATGGAGGGTTAGGGTTTATTGTCCCGGCGCCCAGGATTGGACTTTCTTCCTATTTATTCATTTATATTATCAGTGGTCCCGTGTGGTTTCTTGCCTCTAGCTGCCAAATTTCTGTCGATGTGTCTGGTTAGCATGCTAGTTGAGCAGCAGCAGTAGTTGTAGTAATAGTAGTAGTAGTAGTAGTGGTAGTGGTAGTAGTGGCTATAACAGCAAACTAATGACAACTTGGAAATGTACTTTTGGACTAAAAATTCAAAAGGGTTTTTACTGTTTTAATGTTTGTTGTTTAATTAATAATTTATAACTGAAAACATGACACAAAGGATAATGGAGCATGGAAAAAAAATGGAAAAATCTGACTAAAATTACTAGAATTTTAAGAATCGTAAGTTTTGTTTTATTTGAATTTTTTTTTCTTATTTATACATTTATTTTTTGGAATATTTTTTACTGTTTTAAATGCTTTACGGTGACAGCAAAACTCCGCTGTGGCCTCTGAAAATTGTGAAATGCGCTTATAAACTCATCAGGGTGAATAATTAGGATGGTCGACCACTGCAAACTGTTTAAAATGAATGAAAAGTCAGATACAGCGCCTTTTTTTTACGTTACTATAGCAACAGGGTCCATTTTAAAACACGCAATCATGAAGAGTTCTGTTAGTGCCGACAGTTCATTCATTTAAGTGTCAATTGTAACTATATCACCTTAACAGTAGTAGTTCCTCTGTTACATTTAATCAAGACACGGAGAAGACATTTTAAAGGAACCGCTGCAAATTACACTGACACTAATGGGATTAATCGAGCAAAGAGTCTGCGCTCCACCTTAACAGTTCACTAATGTTTGGAGATGATTCAAAGATGGAGATAGTCTTGTACTCCTGCCAAGTGCTACACCCTCCTCCTCCTCCCCGTCTTCTCTTTCTCTCCTCCCGGGGCACGATTCCAGTGAGTAATGAACACATAAGGCAAAGAGCGGGATTCGGAAGTACCACAGACCTCCAGGCAAGAGGGGACTATTCAGGTCTTAAGCACCACAATCAGGACTATTCTTAGACAAATGATTTCTAACGTTCTACTCCCTGAGGCAAATGTAATGTTTTATTTTATAGCCTCGTGTAAGCAAACTTAAAAGTGTGTTATGTAGTTTTTTTTCTGGTGGGGGGTTCGTCAGTGTCTACAGGATGTTCTCACATTTCTTATTTCGCAGTATGACTTTAAACGCACCTGTTTCCTGTGACTTGGTCTGGCGCATCACCTGTGTGGCTTCGTGGAGATGGATATGTTTAATGCCATACAGTGGAATACTCCTGACAAAGCGCTAACATCTCCATGGAGACAAGCAGGTTACACCATACGGCTTTACCAAACGCAAAACATGCAATTTATTAAAGTTTATAAGATCTACAGAGGTATAGACCATCAGCCGGTGGGTTTATCAACTTTGAATTTGTAATGACTATGGTTGCTGGACAATATTGACAAAAATAAACAACTTTTCTTCTTTTTTCCTGACAATATTAATGCCAAAAAATTGCTTTCTGAGGACCACAACATCTGAATTATGTTTATAACAGGACTTAAGTCTACACCTAAACCATGAGTAAAGACTTAAAACCATGAGAAAAGTAAAGTAAAAAGCGCTTTTCCACCTTCAAGCCTCAAACACTTTACATCAAGGAGCCACTCACCCGTTGACACATCCATACACCGGTGTACACAGACACCGGGGGCGAGGTGGGTCAGTGGATCCGACCGCTCTACCGACGGTGTTTATGTCGAGAGCGGGACTCGAATCGCCAACTTTCGGATCAGTGGACAAACAACTGAGCTACAGCCGCCCAGTTGGATTTGGGTCAGAGAATCTCCCAAATCAGCCTCTCTTGCGGGGTGTTCCTAATCGTATCATATCTGCTTAATCCTACCTATTATTCCGTGGTATTATTCTCTGTGCTGCAGCGTAGGAGCCGACTTAGCCCCTGTGTTGTCTCTACTCTCACCATTATATCTATTTTTATCCAAACTTTCCGCTCTCAAGGATAAGAAAATTAATCCTTGGCTGGATAGTGGTAGTGACAATTGGTGCGAGTCCCTGGAGTTGTCCTTGTTCCCCATTTAGTGCCCCCTCTCCCCTAGCCCCTCCCCCCTCTGACCCCTCCCCTCCCTCCGCTCTCATCCGAACATGCTTCTTCACACTTTTATAGGTGTTCAATTCAGACAGTCCCATCTGACAGCACACTTCCCCTCAGACAAGCTTGGACTTAGATTTTTACGGCTATTTTTGCCCTTTGTTAGAACAGGTCCAGTATGCTGCCCCATGTGGCCGGGGTGGGAATGTAGGAGAATGTGAAAATGGAAGTGTGATATTTGAAAAGAGGAGAAAAAAGCAGAAGGAGGTTACTGGGTGTAGCTCGACCGCTCTGTGCCCCCAGGAGATCAATGTGAGAGGATTGATGAACAACACGGAGAGAGGGAGGGAGGGAGGGAGGGAGAGAGGGAGGGAGAGAGGGAAAAGAGAGAGAGAGGGGACAGGGAAAGAGAGGGAGAGAGAGAGGGAGGGAGAGAGGGAGGGATGGAAAGACAGAGGGAAAAGATATAGAGAGAGGGGACAGGGAAAGAGAGGGAGAGAGAGAGAGGGAGGGAAAGGGGACAGGGAAAGAGAGGGTGAGAGAGAGAGAGGGAGGGAGAGAGCGGAGGGAGAGAGCGGAGAGAGAGAGGGATACAAAGAGAGAGGGAAAGGGAAGAAGAGAGAGAGAGAGTGGGAGAGGGAGGGAGGGAAGGAGGGAGGGAGGGGAGAGAGAGAGGGAGGGAGAGAGAAGGAGGGAGGGAGAAAGAGGAAGGGAGGGAGAGAGGAATAGAGGAGGGAGAGAGGGAGGGAGAGAGAGAGAGGGGAGGAGGGACAGAGGGAGAGGGGGGAGTGGGAGGGAGGGAGGGGGGCAGAAAGGGACAGAGAGAGGGGAAGCGAGAACAGGGGAGAGAGAGAGAGAAGGAGGGAGGGGAAGAGAGAGGCGAGAGAGAAAGAGGGAGAGAAAGAGAGGGGGTAGAGGGAGAGAAGGAGAGTGAGAGAGAGAGGGACAGAGAGAGGGGGAGGGAGAAAAGGAGAGAGAGAAAGAGAGGTAGAGGGCGAGAAGGAGAGTGAAAGAAAGAGAGAGGGAGAAAGAGAAAAACAAGGAGGGAAAGAAAGGGATGAGAAAGAAAGAGAGAGGAGAGCTAGGGAGGGACAGAGAGAGAGGTAGAAAGAGAGAGAGAGAAGGAGGGAGAGAAGAGAGGCAGACAGAAAAGAGAGATGGTGAGGGAGAGAGGGAGAAAGAGAGGAAAAGAGTGAGAGACAGAAAAAGAGAGTGAGAGAGAGATGGCAAGAGAGACAGAGAGAGAGAAAGGGGGAGAGAGTAAAATGGGAGCTATGAGAGAGTGAAAAAGAGGCAGGGGCAGAACACTTGAACAGAAGTACAGGGTCTTATAGAATATCTTACACATCACAGTCCAAATTGTTGTAATAATCTTATGAACTGTAAATGAAGGCTATTTAAAAGTTTGTGGTTTATATTTCAAATTTACCTTGGGGTAAAACAAGAACAAACAATAATATTTGGACAGATATACTACTTGTGTAAAGACTTTTTACTGCCTTGAAAATAGAACTAGTTCTTTTTAAATGGTTTGGTCCAAAGTTATTCCTCATTTACCTCATGCATTCAGAGCAACTTAGTCATTCACAGTGATGAGTTTATAAGCACTTATAAGACCAGTGCAGACTTTTGCCGTGACAGTAAAGCTAATAACAACTAGCATGCGCACTTCCTGATTATTGGACAATAAAATACTTTATAGTTTGATGCAGACAGCACACAGTGGACTTATTTTGAACTCAGAAGCTGCTTATACAATATATAATCTGCACTGGAGCAAGACAAATTGTGTTCAAATACAGAGGAGGAAAAATTAAGTACACGCCTTTTCAGTGAGAAAAGTTGAGTCACTAAAAATGTAGCAGTAGCACATTCATCCATTCCCAGCATGAGGCTTTGTTGGTAAAATCAAATGTGAAAAAGCACTAAATTATCCAGAGTCCATGTCTGAAGTGGTGACAAATCCTCTTCTCCAAATGAGATCTCAATCTGTGAGTCTAATGTTAGCCACATGTGTGTAATGAGATACAATTAGGAGGAGGAGACCAGAAGGAGCAGAGGGACAAAAGCAAGTGGCTACGAGCTCAAAATCGCAACTCTCTCATGTAAAACAGACGAGTACAGATGACAGAAAGTCGTTTTCGGACACAAATCGTTGAGAGACAAGTAAGCCTAAAAAGACATGATTCTGATCTCGGGAGTCAGTCTAAAATGTCGTATTAGATGGAGCAGAGGATTAATGAAGATGACATTTATATTTGGTGATGATCACTTTCTCAGACAGAACAAATTAAACCTATTTTTTATTATTTCAATTTGAAATGATGTCCACAAATTATGACACAAAAGGCATAAGTGGACTTTGTGTACATTGCTCATTGTCAGTTCAT
Organism: Periophthalmus magnuspinnatus; assembly: GCF_009829125.3. Taxonomy (NCBI): domain Eukaryota; kingdom Metazoa; phylum Chordata; class Actinopteri; order Gobiiformes; family Gobiidae; genus Periophthalmus; species Periophthalmus magnuspinnatus. The sequence continues at coordinate 21,788,915 of NC_047130.1, read as the reverse complement.
AGACAGTATAATTAAAATGAAAGAGACGTTGGTAGAAGAATTTGATGACTTGTTTGGTGTTGAAACCTTTAAAAATATAGGCTACACTTACTTCTTAAATGTAGGCTTCTGAACACGTGCATGTATCAGGTTTTCTTATGGATTTTAATGAGAACCCACACCAAGGACAGAAGTTCAACTCTACAAACATGCTTCCAAAATGGCCGCGTCATGAGGGACTCTCACTGTACACGGATGTGCGATGGTGAATATTTCATCTCCATATGCTGCTTTTCCATCAGACTCTAAACTGTTCGGCTCATGTTTGTTCATGATGTGCTGTGACATGTGGATCTAATTTAAAATGAAATCCTCAGGGTCCAGGCCAAAGCAGGTTTCTAAAAGCCCCCGGTGCATGTGGCCCTCAACATGGCTCTAAATGTGGAATCATAGACTGTATACAGAAGTGGACTAAGGGAGCGTGACGTCACCTATAGTGTTTGGCCCCGTTAAATGAAACACATCGAGGTTATTGAGTTATAGGGGCGAATTTGGAGCCAAGTTCCGTATTAGGAACTCCGACGGTGAGTATTATAGCAACCTGATAATCAAACCTGTTGCTAACTCTAGCGGGAGTGATCTCGGGGAAAGAAGGCGCCCGATTTGTCTGTTATTAATGTTCATATCTTGATTTACAGACACAATAGCGAAATAAAAATACCAGGATCATGTAGAGCGGGTTAATACAAACATCTTAAAACCAAAATAATGAGCTTGAGATCAGCAGAGAAGGTGAGAGTTTTTCAATAGAAAGTGAATTGGAGCGAGTATTGGAGGTGATGGAACCGGAAGCCCGCCCATTCTCACTTCCTATTTGGAAAGCAGCTAGCAGGTTAGCTATATCCGTGTATATATACAGTCAATGGATGGAATCGTGAATTATTTTGTTGTATATAATCCCTGTGTATCTGGCTATGTTCTGGTCCTTTGATAACTTTTACTTAGACAAGGTTTAAATCTCTTTATTTAGACTTGTTTGGGCATGTTTGATTGGCACAAAGTAACTAGAATATTCCACAGTATGGCATTAAACTTATCCGTCTTGCATATATTCAATTACAGGTGTTGATTTAGTCCTACGCGGGTTTTTTTCTCTAATCCCTGGTCCAACTTTAGTCATAATCTAACCCATATTTAGTTTAATCCCATTAGTTCTATACCTCAGATTTGTATGGAGTTCTTTTAGAGACGATTTTGCGCTGGTCTGTTTGGTGAAGAAGTGCGTCTCGAGCATTTTAAAGTGCCAGGTTTGTTGACGTCTTGGGATATTTGCACTGACAGCAGCAGAAACCCACATTCACAGCAAAAACCTTTTACTTGGCTACGGACATCAAGGGAAATACTAAATGTTCTGGTTCAAGTGAGGTTTATTTCAAAGGCAGACGCGTTCAACCCAAATGTCTCGAACTAAAAGTAGTGATTCTAGTCTCTTGCGTTTGGAGAAAAACATGGTTAACTTTTCTAAAATAGAGATAAACCAAAACAAAATTAGACAGAGCGTCGCATTGTGGCATAACGCTGCAATTAAAACGGAAAAGATTTAAATGCCAACTCAATTAGCGTTCACTTAAAAGTACTATGACATTAAACTGCAATACCAAAAGTGACCCTTAAAGAAGCACTATGGAACCTTTCTGGGGAAGGGTCTGCTACCCGCTCGTCGCTGCTGACATCAAGTTTAATGTCATACTGCAGAACTTTCCAGGCAAACCAATAACATCTCCATGGAGGTAGGAGTAGAGTAGACAGTGGTCGTTCAAGGGACGTTTTATATAAGCGTGAGAATTGCCAACAAAGATAATCGTCTTTATGTCTGTATTTAAATCTATAAACTCCCGATCGACATCCGCTGATCATTTTAAAACTCTATTAAAGACTCACCTCTATGATCTGGCTTTTAACAACTGCTGCTATTTCACTGTTGTCTTGTTGGCGTGGGTAGAGGCTAGATAGCTAAAATTATAACTATTCATATCTAAAACATTCTTAAACTGTCAGCAACTGTAATAATTATTGTGATATAAATGGTTAATCTCAATTACCTTGGCCTTGATAACTGAGACGCCAAATTTCAAAATGGTCCCACGCGTACCAGCAGGTGGCGACCTTCACGCTTGCCGTCTTATATTGTACAACCAAATTGAAACATTGCGTAATTCGTTCCATTTTTCCTTCCTGCTTCTGTATACTTCTATGATGTACAGAAATGGTGTTACTTTCATCATAAGTCCAAATGAGCTCTACATCTGATATTGAAGTCAGCCCACAGTTCATATCTTAACTTTGTAAACACCCAGAGGTGGTCAGATGCCAAATTAAGCCTGTTATGATTGACAAGCCAAAAGTGACACACATCACAACAAATGGACATCATCAGTATGGTACTAATGTCAGATTAAAGTGGCAAGAGGGGCTCATGGGAAAGGGGGGTGGGGTGGAGGGTATTTCAGTTTGACCTGTGGTATTTCCTCTTCTATTGCACACTATCATTGCAGAGGTTTAATTTCAATAAAGTTGGAGTTTGGATGACTTATCTATTCCACGTTTAGTCCTATTTTTATTTCAGGTTGAGTGTTGATCTGAAGGTTGGTGGTTCAAATCCCGCTCTCGAAGTAAACATCGTTGGTTGATCCACTGACCCACAGGTTGGCGGTGCGATTACAGCTCCCACAGATAAATACTGCTGTTGTGTTTTTAGGTAAGACACTTAAGCTCCCCTCACCCATTGTGTCTGAGTACACAGTGTGAATGTGTGAGTGGTTCCTTGATGTAAAGTGCTTTGAGTGACTTGTAGAGTGGAAAAGCGCTGTGTAAAAATGTGACTATTGAGCATTTGTTTTTTCAGGTTAGTTAGGGTTTGGGTTTGGGTAGAGTACACTTGGTTTAGTAGTAATGTTATGCGTGACTTAGTTTAGATACAGACCTTACTATTTTTTATACTTCCATCATTATTTAGTCCCATAATTCTTGATTTAGTCCTCATTTAATTTCAATCCTGTTTGCATTGTTCCTGTTCTAGACCTGGTTTAGCCACGGTCCAGTCCAAGTTTATTCCCACGTTTTACTTTGGCAATGAAGAATACTAAAAGTTCAAACTAAATTTCGATGATTATAAAAAGAGCACTCTAGACAACAGAATGTGATTTTCAACATTAAATAACAGTACTTCTTTTTATATTACCATGTGGCCTTATATCAGTGTAATCCCTCAGTCGTCCAGGTAGGTTCCATAGTGGTCCATGGGTGTGTACTAGTCTTTGTGTCTTATACTTGTTGTGATACAGCTCAAGATCATTCCAACTTTCTATACTGCTGATGTAAACATGGTTTTGGTTCTTATATTTAGCTACACTTACAACTATTTTATTATCTTCAAACAATTCATCCTTCAGCTACACCAACCCATTTGTTTCACCAACTGGCCAAGCGTCACATGACTCAGAAGTGTCCCCGGGCTGTCGGCCATCTTAAACCCTGTGACTATGTGGGACCCGGCAGCCTAATTCTAACAATTAAGCAGCTCAGATCTGACAGAGCCTTCTTTTCCTCGTCCTCTGCAGATCCACATAATGACTGGGTGCAATGGAGTAGAAAGCCAAGAAGAACACCAAGTGAGGACAAAAAGAAGTGGGTTTAAGGTTAAAAAAAAAAGTACTGACTCAAAGAACATTAAGTGAAAAAGTATATTGAACAGTAGAACAAAAGGTGTCCAAAATGTTCTGCATGCAACTTTCTTTACTCAAAGGAAAACTTCAGAATCTGCTATAGCGGCATAGTGCAAGGAACACAGGGGAAAAATAGGTTGTCATATAAGTTTAAGCGTTAAGGAGTTTAAAGGGGAAACCAAAGGCGGATTTGCAGATAAAGTTAATACAGTTATGGTGAAGTTGAGATGAAAAATATTGCATGTATTGATTCCCATTGTGTTAAAGAGCCTGTATTATCCCATTTTTTGATCTATGTTATGTTATTTCCTCAGCACAAACAGACCTGCATTGTGTCTTGTTTCATTCACACATGTTTAACACACAAACGCTGCATAATTAGACTTGTTCTTCTCTCAAACAGAACACTCTGTTCCACCTCGTTATGTCATGCGATAATACAGGAAGCACCTCACTTTGTTTTAAACTCCATACACCTTCACTAGACTCATTTGGCTGATTACAGCGTTGGAAGTGCTAATCTCTACTGAACAGAAGGTAAAAAAGTAGCTGTTAACTTGAAAACTTCACACTCATAGCATCACAAAGTGGAAGAGAGCATTTTGAGCTTTGCAGAAGTAAACAGACTAATAATAAAATGTTACTCAAACATGTGTGAATGAAACAAAACACAACTCCAGGTATGTTTTTGAGAAGTTAACAACATTATAACATGGCTTAAAGCTCACGAGACTCAATTCTGCATAATATGACCTTTAAGTACAACTAACTGTTACATGAGTAAATGTATTGTTTCAAAATACTTGAACTGTACTTGCTAAAAACTAAATAAGGCTTTACATTTGCATTGCTCTCTACAGGACAGAAAAGCCTTGTAAAGCGCTACACTATTGTCACTTGTCATTCATTCCACAGGTGAAGTGATCCTTAAAAGGAACGGCAGATACGCAGCAAAAGTCCAAAAATCGACCCGGTATATTAACCAGCCAATATAACCTGTGAGTAATGGGTAAAACATAGTGACTATATACAAGAACCAAAACAACTTCCTCCCAAACAACAACAACAATCATGTAACTTTGAGGAGGATAATTCTGAACACATCTCTCAAAGCTCGAGTATCAGTAATTCACGCTAACACTTTGGTTGGTCTTGGCAGAGCTGAGGAGACAGGCCATCTGGACGAGTGGGAGTTTCCTGTGGGCTGCTCCGCTGTGGGCCGGGTGCTAACTGCTAACAAACAACACAGAAGATAACTTAAAAATCCTCTGTTTACTGGGACTAAATGGACTGAAACTGCACCTCACATCTGTTTCGGCTCTGGGTATGGTGAAAGATGGGTAAAAGAGTTTTGATAATAAGGAACAGACTCACTTTTAATAGAGAATAGAATGAGACTTTCCCTCAGTCGTCCAGGTAGTTCCTATAGTGGTCCATGGGTGTATACTCGTCTATGTGTCTTATACTTGTTCTCATACAGCTCAAGATCATTCTAAAGCTGTTCAGGAAACGTTCATTTCTGTCCTATGAATGTGACTTCCTTAGTATCAGTTTTCTTAGTATCACTTAGTAACTGTTTATGGTAAGCAGGGGGTTACAATGTTTCTGCAGAGCTAGAAAGGTCCAAGTTTTTAATCAATCTAACGGACCATAATTCATTTTGAAGTGCCAAGTCTAAGCCCTGTCTCAAGACTCACCAGGGATCAAAACTGTTGGCACAAGTTTTCAGGGACATTATTTTGTCCCGGTAACAGTTTCAGTTCCACCAACTCTACCTAACAGTTAAGCCACATATAAAATAAAGTTGGATTATCCTTCATTTTTCAGCATGGATGTGAAAAATGAAGGATAATTATTAAACTAAAGGCACTTTTGTCGTTTTTTGGTCCTGGTTTTGGTCTAGTTTGAATGGATATAGATTTGGTTTGGTCCTCTTCTGGTCCTGGTTTAGCCTCAGTTTAATTAGAGTTTAGTCCCCATTTTAGTCCTAATTTGAAAGTGTTGGATGTGCAAGACGTCACTTGTGTCAGTAGTGAAATGAGCCAAGAAGAAACTGTGAAAGCTGCAACAGGAAGGGCATCTGACATAAAACCAGTGCGAAAACTTGGCCATAACTGCGTGTAACTTGCTCTGGCTTGGTCCTGGTGAGCTTGGTTTAGTTCTGATCTAGACTTGCCCGGGACGAAAAACGGATCAGACCAAATCTAAATCTTCCTCTGGTGAGTGAGCAAGTAGGAACATACCCTGAGACTAAACCAGGATAAAGTAAAAGCAAAACTACAAATCTAAACCAATATTAAAATATAAAAACAAAAATGAGACTAACAAAACTGAACAAAGTGTTGACAATAACGAATCTTGCTGACCAAACCCACGTCTGAAAGCTCACATAACTTCATAATTTCTTTCGCCATTACATCATTCCACAAAAGTCCGACAAGTGACCCTCCGCTCCCTTAAATCCATTCACTTTGTCCACACTTGGGTGAACCTAAATGACTCAGCTAAGACCCTTCTGCGCACGAATAAGCTCCCAAACCAAGAAATCCCTCAATTAACCCAACCACTCTGCACCTACATCATTATGTCTGTCCATTAGCCCATCAATGTGGGGACGTCTAAATCTTGTTCATTACGGCAACTCTCCAGGGACAATCTTCAACATATTTCCATATAATTAGGCAAAACTTAATTATGGATTATGTATGAGTTAAAATTGTATGATTAAAGTACAACTGAAGAAAATCCCATTCTTGTTTGGTCATTTTAAATTTGCATAATGTGAACTTTTGGGTGGAAATAATGGAAGAAGTATTTTTTTTTTATTAAGCATGACAGTATACAAAACAGATTAAGGATTAATGTCGTCACGATATTAAAATTTCAAACTAGTTCGATACCGATAGGAACTGTTTCGATACCGATATATCTGTTTAATTCCTAAGTTGTCCAGGTAGGTTCAGTCCTGTTAGTGTAACGATACCTGCTCAAACAAGTATCTAATTTCGATTCTAGCTTTAGTATCGATTAGTATCCGATTTTTGATACTATTAAGGATAAGATGAAGACGACAATGAGGGAGATGGAGAGGCTGAGGGGGCTGAAAGTTCTGCTGCTGGGGTGGAAGGTGATAAGTAGTAGTTGGGAGGACGGGAATACAGTTTTTCTGGTTGAATTAGCGTTGAATTTACTTTCTACATTTTTTTTTTAAGTTTCAAAAAAGTTGCGAATATGTTTGTACAACGGAAACAATTGCAGCTAGTTTCACAAGTCATACATCGCTCTACCGAGTTCAACTTCCAAGTCTCTACCTTTACTTTGTCTTTTAAAGCTGGAATACCCCAACTGTGAAGGGAATAAGTACATACGTTAGCTCACAGAAACCCTTTGGCACTTAGAATTTTTAAGTATGCACCCATATTTAGAAGAGCTTTTTTCCTGATAGCAAAGCAAAGCAGGGGTGGACCGCCAACTGCAGGTCCACCTCTGATTTGCTTCTGGGTTTGCGATCGATAAAATGTTCTATTATCAGATGCAGACAGCGCACATGGGTAGGCCTGTCATGATAATGGTAAATGGTCACATTTTTAAATAGCGCTTTTCCACCTTCAAGGCACTCAAAGCACTTTACATCAAGGAACCACTCACACATTCACAGACACAGACCATAGTGTACGCAGACACTGGGCGAGGTGGGTTAAGCGTCTTGCTGGAATCACACCACCAAACTTTGGATCAATGGACAAACGCTTTAACAACTGAGCTACTGTCGCCCCTATACAACTATATCAACTTATTGTTCAATACATTATAGATGGAGGAATCATTTTTTGGCGATTAATATTCACCGTGGAGACTTTTTCTTTGTACTAATGAGGAAAAAAAATCTGTACTATGACAAGATTTGAACAGAAGAAGGTTGACTAAATAGTTTGTGTCTGCAATGAGTCACAGAAGTTAACTACTAAAGTGTTGCATTCTGTTATGTATTTATTGCAGCACATATTGTTTTTAACCATATTGTACATTTAGAATACTATTTGGAGGATAATTCACCTATATCAGGGGTGTCCAAAATATGGTCCGGGGGCCAAATGCTGCCCTCAGAACAATTTTTATTGGCCCTCCTTCAATTTAACTGGCCTAATTGATCATAATCAGTACTTTTTTATGACAAATTTAAGTAATGCTACCAATATAACCTAAATAACATCACACTGCATTGTCAGACAGACCTAATAATAATATTTCGAGCCTTATTTAAAGTATGTTAAATGCACCATCTGAATTATCCACTGTATTGTCCACTGGTCTGTGGTCCTCCGTGTCGAATATTTTTCAAGATACGGTGAAAAGAGTTTGGACACCTCTGACCTATATGGTTTGGTTTCAATATAATCGTTTATTATCTATATTTATTTCAACGATATATCACACTTCAAAATTTGTGATGGTGACAGGCCTACACACGAGTCTCATTCTGTGACAAACTGCTCCTCAAAAAACACAATTTACTCATATACCCTAGCTTTCAAGTAATTTACCAACTTTCAAGTACTTTTTGTTATGTTGCATTAGTTTAAAAGCCAAAATGTGTATCCCCTTGCTTACGTTTTAGGCTCTGATATTACACCTACATTCTTCTTAGATAACACTATTTTCGGGCTGTTTAGTCCAAATGCACTGCCATCACAATCTAAACCTGCTGCTTGTCACATTACAGTTTCTTGGCTCCATTCAATTCACTGACAGGTACAAGATTATAAAGCGTCAAAACTGTCTCGCTGTTTCAACATCTCACTCAGACAAAAGCAGGGCGCCGTGAAGGGAAGAGGGAAGACGGTAGGAAGAGGGAGAAAAAAAGTACGATTCTCCAAAAACACAATGCAAACTCTGCTAACGGAAGAATCTTTTATGAACTGTCAGACTGAACAAACCGCAGCGTCTTTTTAATGAGCTTGTCGGATTCGGGAGAGCAGAGCAGAGCAGGTCAAAACACAAGAGAACTTTCAAGAACTTTGGACAGGACCAGCGTTTGATTCAGACGTAAACACAAAAATACAAAAATCAAATGAGGTAAATATTGCGGCTAAGAGGAATATGAATTATGTTTTGATATAGAAAAAGTTAGTGCTTCTAATGATTCAACTGCCTAAAATCTATCGCTAAGACGTGAAGAACAGTGAAGGTGGACACAGGATCAATAACAGCACATCATATATCAATACTGACTGAGGTATTAAGGTGGCAGTATCGATTTTCAAGCAAAAATATAGATAATTTAAATTTCTTACAGTTTTTTCAAATCAAATCGGACTCAATGTTTGAAATCCCTTGTTATATATTTCATTTTTAGATCAGTTTTGAAACTATAGTATAGACCAACGGTGGCGAACACGCGGCTCTCTGCCAATAGGAATGCGGCTCTTTGCCTCTTATCATATTTTCTATATACTGTGGCTCTTTGCATCGTGTCATGTTTCACTTATTTTTTTCTCTCTTAAAACACTTTCAAATCCACCAGGGCTTATTAAAACAAATAATAAACAATATATAAAAAAATGATTTATCAGCTTTTTTTTTTACGCTGCGTCTGACACGTGACCACTCGTCATCTGTGCGGGTTACGTCTAATGCCGCGAAAATAAGTAAACATTTCATGTGCGGGCAGACTGTTACCCTCGAGTCAAAATGGCAAAATGCAAAACTAAATGAAAATATGAGGATGAACACAGGACATTTCTGGAAGAATGAGAAGATACTTACTTTTTATTGAACGGAATGGCACATCACTCTGTTTAATCTGCAATACTATAATATCACATTTCAAGGCTTCATTTTAGCTCTCTCCATGCTAATGTGGACAAGGAATTCCCCAAAGGTTCTGAACTACGCAAGCACAAACTGAGCACCTTGAAAAGCCAGGTAAAAAGACAGCATGGAGAAACTGTGACACTTGCATCCTATAAAGTGGCGTGGAAGATTGCCCGTGCTAAAAAGCCGTACAACGAAGGAGAGTTTTTAAAACAGTGTTTTGTGGATGTAATTAAAATCTTGGTTCCAGATAATAAAAAACCCACTGAGATTTTCATCCCATCACTCCAACAAGGTAAGAATATCTGTGATGTAGTTTGGAAATAACACCTGACTTATGCTTGTGTTAATATTTTAATATTCCGTCAGTTTACATTATACATGTGTTTCTGAAGTGTGTTCAGTAGTTGTGTGTGTCAGAGAGAGACAGAGATGAAGATAAAGAGAAAATGTGTGTGTGTGTGTGTGGGGGGGGTGTAGGTGGGTGTGTGTGTGTGTGTGTGTGTGTGTGTGTGTTTGATAGAGTGAGAGAAAGAGAGAGAGGAAGAGATGCCTGTGTGTGTGTTTATGTGTGTATGTGGGGGGGTATCTGACCTCTGGGGTAGGTGCTGTGTTAACTCTGGCTAAGCTGCATTTGATGTGTGTGTTGAGGGTGGACACTTATCTTGAAATGAACAGAAGTACAATGCTTGCTGTTGTTTTGTAAGGAGAGGAGTGTTTTATGGGAAGTAATATGGTTGTAATTGTGTGTGTGTGTGTGTGTGTGTCTGTCTGTCTTGGCAGGTCAGTGTGTCGTGTGGCTCTTTGACTCTTACGGTTGAATATTTTGGCTCTTTATACCTAACTCATTCGCCACACCTGGTATAGACCATTGTTATCACCCATCACTATCTGACAGGTGAGTTTTTATAACCAAAAAAGTATTGCATTATGGGTAAAATATCTTCAAGAATGTCTCACCATTTTTTACTCCCATCTCACAAAGGGAGGGTCTGATTTAAAAAGTCACGAATTAAAACATCCAAATAGACCAAATGTGATTGTGATGGGCTACAGGACATTATTCTAGTTCTGAGGTCTGTTTATTTTATTATTTTGTGCATTTGATTCTTCAAGACTCTTTCTGGGCTGGACTATAGTTTGAGAAGATTAGTCGTTTGCAAGTCATTTGAATTAGTGGATTCTTGGTCTTTGACTCCTGGTCTTGGACTCCTGGTCTTGGACTCCTGGTCTTGGACTCCTGGTCTTGGACTCCTGGTCTGGGACTCTTGCCCGGGACTCTTGCCCGGGACTCCTGGCTTTGGACTTCGGTCTTGGACTCTGGTCTTGGACTTCCATCTTGGACTCTTGTCTGGGACTCTAGTCTGGGACTTCGGTCTTGGACTTCGGTCTTGGACTTCGGTCTTGGACTTCGGTCTTGGACTATGGTCTTGGACTATGATGTGGATTCTTGTCTTGTTTCCGTGGTAACCCCCCCCCCCCCTCCCCCCTCCCTCACTCCTGGACCCCCGTCCTCCTCTTTTCTGAGACACAGCGATAATCTAAGGGCCCCCTCCCGACACGTGGGGAGGAGAATGACTTCTGTAGCAGCAGGTTCACTCAGAGACAAAATGAAACCCATAAACCAGCGCAGTCGGCTCCTCGAGTGTCTTTTGGCTGTTTTCAGGCGCCTAAAGCTGACCTATAAGATTTTACTACAATCATCCTGGGGGCCATTACTGGAAATCTGTCACATACTGTAATGTGTCCAATCCCCACCTCCTACAAACAACAAGAGTACGGCTTCTTTTCAGCTTCAAATTTACAAGCAAATGAAAGTCAAATGCTGAAAAATTCCATCATCTTTTTTTTCTATAATTTTGTGATGTAGCAATATCCAAAAACACCAAGAATAAGTGTTTCAGCTTTAAATTCAAACATCAATGCTGTTTTTCTTTGTATAAAGGTGTACTATGTAACTTTTCTGTCACCACTTCTCTTCAGAGATGTTATTTATTTGTTTTCTTTGCCTAGAAATGTTCCACAGTATGTCAATAAAGTTATTTCAATGGCCACATGCAGGTGACCAGGTCAGATCTATGAAGAGGCGATCCTTTTCACAATATGAATGCTTTTTTTTCATGGCATTTTTAACAATAAAATATGTGTAATTGAATAAAAGGTAAGAGAGAAAAGTTTAATGTCATAATGTTGGATATTACCTGTAAGCAAAACAATGGAGACCAGCATCTGACAGGTCCTGAAAAGTTACATAGTGCTCCTTTAATTACGATTAATGATACATTATAGACAAGACAATTTTTGGGTCATTACCACAAACTGTATATATAAATGGACATAGCTAACCTGCTATCCGCCACATTAAAAATAAGAAGTGATCATATGTGCACTTCCCGCACCATTGACTCTGGCTCCAATTCACTTTCTATTGAAAAACTGCCGCCCTTTTCTCTGTAACTGCTGCTGTCAGACTTGTCATTTTGGTCTTAAAATGTTTGTATTAACCCATTCTACATGATACTGATATTTTTATTTCACTACTGTGTCCGTAAATCAAAGATACAAACATTAATAACGGAACTTAAACAGCTTTGCTCCGGATTGGCTTTTTGGTTGCTATGATACTGGCAGTTAGAATTCCAAATATGGAACTCAGCGCCAAATTCACCGCTATACCGCTAGCCTCGATAAGCTTCATTTGACTGGAGCTGAACGCTGTGGGGACGTCACAGTCACTTAGTCCACGTCTTTATACGCTCTGTGGTCATTACATTATTACATTAATGGACAGAAGGTATTTTCCATGTGATGCAAGTCGTTAAGATGATACATTGAAGAAAAGGATAAACATGATTTCACTACAGGTCTTGAATACTGACATATTACAACATCCCCCTCAATGCTATAAAAACTCATAAACATTTACGGTTAACATGGAAACATATACTGCATTCCTGATTTAGCGCTGGAATTAGCATGTTCTTGGCCTCTGTGTATACGTTAGTGAATCATCTATGCACCATTTCATCATTTCTCCTTGGCTGATGGTAAATCTTTCACAAATCCCTTTAAGACGATGAAGCTGACTCTGGGGCACAGCTTTGTACACAAGATACAAATCATTACAAATAAAAATAGTCACAATTGTACATAGCTGTACAAATATAATCCAGCTGGAATGAAAACCAAAGACACATTAAATGAGTGCTGACATACACTTTGAATAACTGTTTAATTCTGGATTCATTCATAACATGGAGAGATAGAAAGCAGCGCCATGGTCTAATTAAATTTCTGTTGTCGTTACCTTAAAATAGTAAATCTACATCATTTAAATGCAAATAACAAAGTAATGGTATTTGCAAAAGTTATATTATTACCAATATAACATTTAACAGTTACTATCATCACACATACTACACCTACTACGACTAATACCACTACCACACTATACACTGTGTACACTGGTGTATGAATGTGTGTGTGAATAGGTGAGTGGTTCCTTGATGTAAAGTATTTTGAGTGCCTTGAAGGTGGAAAAGCGCTATATAAAAATGTGACCTTTTAACATTTACTACTGCTGCTACTACTATAGTTACTACTACAGCTACTACTACCACTACCGCTATTAGCACGTCTACTGCTACTTCTGCTACTACTATAGTCACTACTACAGCTACTACTACCACTACCATTACCGCTACTACCACTTCTACTGCTACTTCTGCCGCTATTACTGCTACTACTACCACTACAACTATTACCACAACTACTGCTTCTTCTACTTCTGTCGCCACCACTGCCACTACAACTACTACTGCTACTACTACTGCTGCTATGACTACTACTACTATTGCAGCTACTACTACCACTACTACTGCCACTACAACTACTACTGCTACTACTACTGCTGCTATGACTACTACTACCACCACTACTACTGCCACTACAGCTACTACTGCTACTACTACTACCACTACTACTGCCACTACAGCTACAACTACTGTCGCTACTACTGCTACAACTACCTCTACTACTACCACCAACACTGAAAGTTTTGCACTGTAGTTGTGCTCATACTGTATATATTTTATATATTCAGTCAATCCTTGTTTTTAATTCATACCTTCATTTTTTCATATGTTTATCATTTTACCATTACCATTATTATTCATAGTTTTAAGTCGCTCCATGTCGCTGAAACAAGTACCCAGTTTGTGAATCTGCAGTACAACTTATTCTGATTCACTCTACGTTGGCCTCAAGAGTTTAATAAATAGTTTTCATCCAAAGGTCAAAGTACGATCTTGGGGGAAAAAAAAAAATCATTTGTGAATGACCAGTTTGTAACTCTACTTTGATTCACGGAGCTTTGAAAATATGGCTTTATAATTCTGTGTGTGTCAAAGAAAAAGGCCATCACTGCTTTTGAATTGAGGGGCAGATAATTACATTCTTTGCGGTGATTCGTCAAGGTCCTCGGCTGGCACTGAATACACGTTTCTGAAGTTTGATGAGGTCCTCCACGCGTATGGTACATCCTCACAATAAACCTGCCTCGATGGTCATACTTCAAATACTTTTAAAGTGTCGGCAATTAAAAAACTATTAAGATACATTCATGTCATAGTTATCCCGTACTCACACAATGCAACAGTACAAAGATAGTTCAAATCCTTTCATAGAGCCGTTTTGATTTATATGAATCAGTGGAAATGAAATATTTTGTTCAAATCAGCACTGTGAATGCGAGTAGATCTGCAGTTTTAATAGCAGGATTCAGTTCAAGGTCTAAATTTCAAACAAGTCCAATTGAAAAACATTTGAGAAAAGTCTGGAAAGTAAACTGCTAAACGAACACGCAAATTACACGTATTTCAGAACATGTTTGTAGAGGTGTAACAGAAGCAGTTTTTGTGATTTGATAACTGTGATCAGTCAAATTGGAATTTTAATTTGTGATCAGTCTTGCATGATCAGCCGTATTTTTCTCAAATCTAAAATTCCAGTGTTTGTGTGTTTTTCCTGTCTCTCACTTTGGGCTTTTCACTCCCATTAACACGTAACACATTGTTCCATTCAAACATTTTTTTTTTATGTATTTGTATTTATGTAAATGTATTTTTAATAATTTAGCTGATTCCCAGAGTTTCATTTGAGAATAGTGTTATCAAATCTATTTTTTTTCTTTTTTAAATCACATACAATTGATCAAATTCGACCTTTCTGTGCAGTTTTAGAATTTCAAGTAAATCGTAAAAACTGTCACATTTATATAGCACTTTTCCACCGTCAACTCGCTCAAACCTCTTTCTAGCAAGTAACCACTCACCCACTCACACACACATTCATACACCAGTGTGCACAGACACTGGGGACGAGGTGAATTAAGTGCCTTGCCCAAGGACACAACAGTTTACGCATTTGTGGGAGCTGCAATCGCACCGCTAACCTGTGGATTAAAGGATCTGACCGCTCAATCAATGTTATTTATGTCAGGATGTGATCAAAGAAACTACTATTATTTAATGTTGACAATTACATCCTGTTGTCTAAAAGTGTCGTGGATTAACACTGTAAAATAAGTATTGACTAATAAGCCTTTTTCTTAGTATTGAGAATGAGAAGATATTAATATTACGTCTATAACTGTAAACAACCCAAACGCCTCCATTTTACTAACTGCCTTGACTTTAAACGTCCTATATTACGCAAAATTGACTCTTGTGAGTGTTTAGCCATATTATAATGTAGTACCTCCTCAAAAACAGACCTCAAATTGTGTTTTGTTTCATTCACACAAGTTTGAGTAATTGTTTATTAGTCTGTCTACATCTCCAAAGCTCAAAACGCTCTGTTCCACCTTGTGATGTCATGACGCTGTAGTGAAGGTGTACGGAGTTTAAAAACACAATGGAGCACTACCTGTAATACCACATGCCGTCACAAGGTGGAGTGTCTTCTGTTAAATACGCCGAGTTTGTGTGTTAAACATGTGTGAATGAAACAAAACACAGCTCCAGGTCTGTTTGCGATGAGGAAACAACATTATAACACAGATCAGAAAATAGCGCAATACGTTCCCTGCAAACAGTCAAAGTCAAAGAGCAAAGCGGCGTTGTACTTGTACTTCCTGTATCTGTGCAGGTGAGGTGATGAGTCAGAGCTGCGCTGATGGGCTTGGATGTGCAGACTGTGGTGAGTTGTGTGCATATGTGCGTGGGTGGCTTCCCTTTCCTTGCACATGCTAATTAGACAGCGTGCTAAAAATACTTCCTCCCGGGTCCTTATACAATGACTGGGATAGAGACGTTAGTGATACGTGTATTTATAAAGGCACTGCGGTATTTAACATAGCTACCTCGTGTTTATTTCATCGCAGGTGTTTTAAATGCTCAAAAATATCTCCAAAAACAGGCATTCCTACTGTAATCTCAGATCAAAGTTTGCTAAGAACAACTAGCAAGCTAACAGCGCACTTCCTTCTATTATCAGACAAGAAAACACTTTAAAATCAGACGTATTTTGACCTCAAACACTACTTATACAAAATATCTGTAATCTGCAAGACATTTTTTTCTGAAATACAAGAAATCTCATCTCCATGGACACAAGCTGACAGCAGATCGTCCACCAGAAAAGCTACGCAATGCAACTTTAAATATCAGTTTTTTCACACCTCATAAAATCTTTTCCACAATAGGTTTAATGCATTAGGAGCTCGGGGTGAAATTCCACGCTAAATTAACGTATCCCTCCCCGCTCTCCCATACGCTGCTTATATTGTTCACATATTTCCATGTCTGGAGAACTTTTTCATATTGAGCGGAAAATGAAGACAAATTGCGTTTACAGAGCAATGCACAAATGTATTTCTTTCCTTTAGCCTGACTAATTTACATAAACCACAATTTTCACACTTTTGCTGCCCGTGGCCTATTGAATGGATCACTTGAGAAATTATACACCGCCGCTATCTACAAATGTAATTTTAACTAAAAATTCTGCCCTGAAATGTGATCCCAAAACATCCCGAAACGTGGCCTGAAAGTACTGCAAATTTACTAGCTAATTTCCCAGGTTGCTTTGTCTGTTTTGGTTCTTCTGTGTAAAAACAAGTAGAGCTGGAAGAACATTTTTGGGTTCATAATCAATACAAGTGCTAATAGAACTAAAAGTCAGTGGGAGCGTAAAAGTCGATCAGGGGCACACAGAAAAACACAAGACTCATCAGGGTGTTCATTCATATTAAAGCCCCACCATGTAACATTTCATCTCAATTAAACAGACTAAAATAAAAGCATTCATTTTGTTACAGTTCATTTATTGCGTTAAAAAATCTTGAAAAATATGTGTCCTTACTATGAGCGGACTTGTCTCTCCACAGACCTGACTTGTAACTCTGCATGGGGAGGTTACTGCTTAGCCTAAATGAGGAATGTTCCAATGTTTGGCTTTAATCTTGACCTCTGAGTCATGCTGTTAGTGCGGTCGCGACCTGAAATCTTGCACAGTGCTGCTTAAAAAGTCATATATCACGCAAAATTTACTCTTTTGAGCTTTAAGCCATGTTAGAATGGTGTTAGTTCCTCAAAAACATACCTGGAGTTGTGTTTTGTTGCTTTATTATTGATCTGACTACATCTGCAAAACTCTAAATGCTTTGTTCCACCTTGTGATGTCATGAAGTGGTAGTTTTCAAGCTACCTTCAACCTTTACTTCAGTAGAGATTGGCAATTCCATGGCTGAAATCATCCAAATGATTCTAGTGAAGGTGTGTGGAGTTTGAAAACACAGTGGAGCACTTCCTGTATTGCCACATGATGACATCACAAGGTGGAACAGAGTGTTTTCAGTTTGAGCGAAAAACTCAAGCCTAAATATGCAGGATTTGTGTGAAACATGTGCGAATGAAAGAAAACACAACTCCATGTATGTTTATGATGAGAAAAATTATAACATAGATTAAAAAAATGGCATAATATGAGCACTTTAATGAAAATAAATCAGCTTATTATTATTAGATCATTTGATTTTAAGACTGGTAATGTCATATTCAGAGTGTAATGAGAAACTATAAGAATAAGAATGAGGCTGTAGGTTTATAGATCCAATCATAAACTACCCAAAACACATATTATTGTTCTGTAAAGGCCTCTCTTTTCATTCAGCCCTGCGTTTCCCTCCTACAGCACAGTCCTGACTCAGCCCCGGTGTTTTTCTCTGAATGACTCTCTCAGAGCCTCTCCTTGGGCGCTGCAGGTGAGCTGTTTACACCAACCACTCACTCCTACAAACAGAAAAACTCCAAACTTCAATATTGCCAATACTTCAAATACAGCAAAATAAACAACTGATCCCACAGTCGTTTTTCCAGATTTATTTATCAATTCATGATATTAGGGTTGTCGAAGAGCAGATACTGATTGATACTCGAACTAGTACTTTTCCTGAATATCTTTAGAATGATTTTAAGAAAACTACCTGGACGACTACACTACAAGATACTAGACATACATTACACATTATATATAGAAAAAGTCCCACCCACACCACTAAATCCTGTCTCAAGATTTTAAAAGGTCCTGGATCACACCTTTAACCAACTGCTTAAGACACATAGACCTGGCAGCAGTGAATGCAGAGGACACATTTAGCAACAGGGAGAATACCAAACAGGAGAAAGTTCCCAAACCTTTTAGTTCCACTTTTCATTTTGTTCAAAAAGTGTTAGTTTCAAAGTAGTTAGGTCCTCTCTCCTGACAGATATTTAAGCCAATCCCTGACCAGAACTGAGACAAGACTGAAGAGAAGCAAAACTGGTTGAGAAGCAAAACTATCGCCGTTCCATTACTGTAACTCCGCGACCAATTGTACTATCATGCAAATTCAAACGGCGTCTCAAAGCAGAGGCATGGGGCTATTTCAATATTTCACTATCATTACGGTAATCTGCTATTGTCCCTCGAAGACGACCAATCAGAGCGCAGGTGCCGTGGTGATTTTCCCGGTTGATTATTTGATGCGTCAAAGGAAAAATAAGGATGGATATGTAAAATAGAGGTAGTTGTGTGACAAAACGCAGTACATTCTGATACTTTAACATGATTTTTATGGCTAAAAAAGAATAAAAGTCTAGGCGAGCTACACTGGTCTATAGTGTGCTCAGTCATTAAGGGTTAAAGATTTGTGAATGAAATAAAACAGGTATGTAACATGGTTTAAAGCTCGTAAGAGTCAGTTCTGCGTAATATAGGACCTTTGATTAAGGGGACAGAGTTATGAGTTGAGGTTAGTGAGCAGCTACTAGGCTTGATTCACTCTTAATAAACTATTTGTTCATTATGACTTAAACCTTTTATTCATGCATTATTCAATCTAATAAGGTGAAATCATTATAAAGCGTTACCATATTTTCCTTTCAGCCCAACAAACCCCCTCTGCACATCTACTTCCTAAACAAGTACCTTAAATGACATAGACATATCTCTTCTCTCTTCTCATTTTGTCCTGTGTAGTGCCCCCTGCTGTCCACCTGAGCTGTTTAACATTTTCCTCACTCAGTTTCCTCGCTCCTCCTGTGATCGACGTGTGAATCGCCGTAACACCAGTCTGCAGTGTTCACTTCTCTACATTTACGGTCAGCGGGATCCTGGTCTCAAGCACAAAATGATAGTGTTTTAAGCCTGTTATTTAAACAGTTTGTACAGCTCAAGGTGACATGGATTTGGGGATGTACTTGGACCCACTTCTCCAATATAACGGTGTACATTTTCTTATGGTTAAATATTGACTTTTATGTGGTTTAATTTGACACTTTGACCTATAGTTTGTATGTATTCAATTCCACATGTTTTTATTGCTCAGAAATACCTGGAAAAACATGCAGCGTTTCTATGAGCTTGCTCGCCTCTCCATAGATCTTAGTCCTGATGTGTGCATTAGTTAGTCCTGGTTTAGTCCTGATCTAGTCCAGGCTTAGATTTGGGTTTGGTTCTGGTTTTGTCTCAATTCTGATGTGGTGAATGAACAAAATGTGAACACACCTGGAGTAACTGCCTGTTTCCACGGTGATAGGTAAATTGAATGACTGTACTGAATACTGTAGAACATTTAAGACAAAGCAACAGCATCTCCATGGAGACAAACATGTAGAATGCAGACCCTCCACTTCAAATGTTACATAGAGCACCTTTAAATTATAAGTACATTTTTCAGTGTAAATGATTATTTTAAAGCAGAAATGTGTGAATCTGTCTTTGGTGTGGAAAACATATTCACATTTTTGCTCCACACGTTTGAAGCAGTTTTTTTTAAAGTCAGAATAAAAACTGGAAATTACTTTGGTCTGATCGGCCAAACTGAGTGGGTTTTACCTTGTGATGGATTGAAACATCACACATAACTTTACTGCAAATACCACACTGAGAGTTTGAGAAAATACTAGTTTGTACAACTATTACTGCTACTACTGCTGCTACTACTACTTCTGCTACTACTACTACAACTACTACTGCTACTACTACTACTACTACAACAACTACTACTGCTGTATTTGAAATGACAGTTCTGTTCTGTGACATAGATGACATTGGGCTTTGATATTCAGTACAAACAGACAGAGAGAGTGAAATACAGATAAAGAAAAAGAGAGAGAAGACAAGAGACAGAGGCAGAAAGAGAGATGAGAGATGACAAAAAAGAGAAGACAGATAGATGAGAGAAAGAGCGAGATACAGAGATAGAGAGAAACAGATAGAGAGCAAACAAAAGAAAAAAGAGAGGAGAGAGAGAAGAGAAACAGAGGGGCAAAAAGAGAGAAAAAGAGAAGAGAGAGAATCAAAAAAGGAGATAGATGGATAGATAGCTAGACAGACAGAAAAGAGAGAAAAGGAAGACAAAAAAGAGGAGAGAGCGAGATACAGAGATAGAGAGAAAGAGATAGAGCGCAGACAAAAGAAAAAATAAAGAAGATAGAGAGGAGAGAGATGAGACACAAGACAGAGATAAAGAGAGGGTGAGAGCAGAGAAAAGAGATGAAAAGAGACAGGAGAGAGAGTGAGAAGAAAAAGAAAGAGGAAAAAATAGGAGCGAGAAAGACAAAGAGCAGATAGATAAACGGATAGATAGAGAAGTGAGAGAAAGAGAGAGGGGAGAGTGAAGGATGTTTCTGCCGTCACTGTCCAGACTAAAACACTAAGGTGTTTTCACTGCAGCGGTGCATCATGTACTACACTCCCTCATTCAAACTATTATATATATATATATGTGTGTGTGTGTGTGTGTGTGTGTGTGTGCGTGTGTGTGTGCGTGCGTATATGCATGTATATATATATATATATATATATATATATATATATATATATATATATATATATATATATATATATATATATATATATATATATACACACATATATACACACACACACATATATATCTCCCCTTCTCTTTCTTTCCTTGTTGATAGGACAGTTCATACTGTGACCTGGATAATCATCCATTACCCAGTTCATGTTCCTCACTCCCAGCACCACAGTCATTCAAACATCCACATTTAACTTCTGTTGTTGTATATTTCTCTCAACTATCTTGAACCACCCAGGCCACCATAGCTGTTTGATTCTTTGTATTGCACATAAAAGACCCGGCACATCACAAAGCAGAAATACCCCTGTCTCTCACTCTCTCTCACACACACCGTCTCTCTTTCCTCTTTCTCTTGCTGCGTCTTCCCACCTCTCTCCTCCTGTCGCTACTCTCTCACTTTC
Source organism: Periophthalmus magnuspinnatus (assembly GCF_009829125.3). Taxonomy (NCBI): domain Eukaryota; kingdom Metazoa; phylum Chordata; class Actinopteri; order Gobiiformes; family Gobiidae; genus Periophthalmus; species Periophthalmus magnuspinnatus. The sequence goes on along the minus strand of NC_047130.1, from coordinate 21,767,625 downwards.
CTTCTCCCTCTTTCTCTCACTCTTTCCCTCCTATTTCTCTGTCCTCTCTCTCCTCCCTTATCTCTTTGTCCCTCTCTTTTCTCTAATTCTCTCTGCCTTCTTTCTCCCTCTCACTCCCTCCTTTCTCTTCTTTCATTTTCTCCCTCTCTCCTCCTCTATCTTTCTCTCATCTCCTATTTCTTCCCTTCTTTCTCTCTCATTCTCTCTGTCCTCTCTCTCCCTTTCTCTTTCTTGCTCTCCCTCTCTTCCCCTCCTCTTTCTCTCTCGTTCTCTCCCTCTCTCCACACTCATTTGATGACAGACTTTTGATACGACTGAAGTATTTTTTGTAAAACCCTTTTGTGTTCTCACTTCACTGGGCTCCATTTTAAGTGACACCCAAAGCTGTGAGTCCATTGCGTCTCTTGGTCTGTCCTCTGCCCGTTCAGCTCCTCAGAGGACGTCCTGATGATGCATAACCCATGATGTCTGTGGATCTATAGAGGCGGGCCAGGTTCTACGCGTCTCTGTGGGGCGTGATGCTAATGTGGCATTTGGGTGAAAGGCTTCGGGCAGGGGACAGGAACGGCCCTATTATCGCTGTGATAAGTGCGGCAAAGGATTCTTCCACCATTTCACACACAACCGACAAGTCGACTCCGGGAGCGCACGCAATCGATGGGATCAATAGATATGATAGCGCCCCCTGCAGGAGTCTGCGTGGGGCCAGGGCAAAGAGGAGATGGGTTTGAGTCATTGTATTTAAGTTACAGACTGAGTGCACGCAGAGAGATTATTGTCAGATATGTACGAACAAACGTTATTTCTTCTAGAACACCTTATATCAAATATTGGTAATATGAGATGCAGAGTCTTTGGTGTCACGACCCCAGGCCTCCAGCTCCTCCTCCAGGCTGAAGGATATATCAAGTAATAAAGCTTCTTAGGTGCACCACACGCATATACCAAAACACTGAATTCATATATTTGTTGTCTCCAGGTTGGACTTATTTGTGGAAAAACAGACCGGTGCATTGGGGATGTCGCGGAGAAGTGAAATATATTTGAAGGAGGAACCAAGGCGTGAACCTGCTCAACATATTATTTGCATATTCATGTTTGTTTGTTTGTTTTTGTGTGTTTTTTTACCTGTGGGTCGAGGGAGAGGCGGGCAGTCAGAGCACCTGGCTTAAGTCCTGAGTACGTAGGCTGTTCGGGACAACGGTCTGACCCAGAGCTCTGTGTAATTGGCAGGGAATACATTTTTGTGATTTTAACTGATTGATTCCAGTTGATTCCATTTTTGATAGAACACGTCTAACAAGCCTTATGTGTTGTCCCTGCTGCAGATCTGTTCCTGTATGCAAGCTTTGAAACCACAGGCCTCTCTTTGCAATTGGTGCATTACTCACAAGCCGGAATCTGATTGGCTCCTGGGCCCTGCATGCGATTGGTGTGACGTCCCAGAGCCTGGCCATTGAAGGTTTTCCCCCTGTGAACAGCATGCCACCTTTGCTCTGTGACTCTTGTTTAGATTTTGTGCCTTTGTAAATTAGATCCTTCGATTTAGCTCTGAGACTGATTTATTTGGTGTCATTGTAATCCCTGTATCCCTGTATTTTAGTTCCTGTTAGTTGAAACACTCTGTCAGACCCTCTTTTTGTTAGTTTTTACTTTAACATTCCTTTTAAATCAATTCTAACATCGAATTTTTTCATTTTGTTTTGTTACTTCCCCTTTTCCGTAGCCGAGCTGGGTCGTAACATTTGGGATAGGAGATAATTAGACATGCAAAGAATAAGAAGAACATGCAAATTCTACGCAGAACGGCATCACAACAATTAACTGAGACCTTCTAGCAATGAGGCAGAAACAGCAACCACTATGCCACCAAATGATCTGGACTAAAACACACTGAAGTCCTTACTAGTTTGAAAAAGTACTTCTGAACTCGGGTTGCCAGCACCTTATGCTACATATAAGGAGACGCAAACACATTTTTGTCATTCTCAGTACATGGACCTCACCATGAAAGCTCAGAACCTCCAGATTTCACTCTCTGAGCTGCAGAAGTCGCACTAGCACTGGTTCATAATTGGGTGCAGGGGTTTTCTTAGCGAGAATTCAGATCAGAGAGAGCCCTTTTAGATGCATTTTCAACTGGTTTTAGGAACTGGCAGCCCTGTATTTGAACCAAAATATCAAATTACAACATAAACACCTTGGCTCATGTCCAGTGTTTTTGAAATTGGGAATAAATTATCATAAATCAACCCACCACTAGGGCGACAGCTGCTTAGTCGATGTGTATAGAGTGTGTGCGATTGCAGCTCCCACAGATGAATGCTGTTGTATCCTTGGGCAAGACACTTAACCCATCTCGCCTCCAGTTCCTTGATGTAAAGTGCTTTGAAGGTGGAAAAGCGCGATATAAAAAACGCTACCTTTTAACCTACCTTTAAGTTAATATATGTTCTAATAACGCAGTGATTGATAAGTTGAACCTCGTGTCATCCCTAAACCTGTATCGACCGTACATGTGTTATCTCCGTCCCACACCTCTGCATTCCCGCCCTATTGGCACATTAATCCCAATCTGCTGGGGCTGCTGTGGCACCGATCGCATTAGGAGCTGAGTGATCAGATTAGACTACGGCACGCTCCCTTCGCCCCCGCAATGAGTGGCACTTTCCCACGCACTCGCAATCAATTTACCACGGCTAATCTAATCGCGCCGCTCTTGGCCTGTTTTAATTGTTACGCATGTGGCGACGTGAAGACAACATTATGGGTTTAACAAACATATGCAAGTCCGCTGGCATGACTGCACGCGCAATTAGCTACAAGAGGTTTGGATATCACCGGTTTTGTTCAAGGATTAATACAGCACTATACCGGGATTTCCGAATTATTAAAAAATTAGGACCGTTGCCATGGTGATTAGCAATTTTAAACAGGATATTATATTTTTCTGAATGGGGAAAAAAAAACCAAAAAAAAACCTCGCAAAATGGTGTATGTAACAGGAAGCTGAAACCCAAGAACAGTTAACAGGTTTAAACCAATTCAAAATGAAAACCTGCAACCAAAGGACTAATCCAGGACTATACTAGAACTAAATCAGGACTAAGCTTATCTGGATAAATCTGGATTACTCTGTTTATTTTTACTTATGATGAAATTTAAATCACTCAAAAATCATGGTCTTTCTCATTATTTTTTTGTAACAGCTCCTAAACAAGAACTAACTCAAGACTTTAACTTAGACTAAACCGAGATTAAACTGTTAAACTCTGCTTTAAAGGCCCATAATACGCCATTTTCTAATCTATGTTATAATATTGTTTCAGCTTCAGACCTGGAGTTCTGTTTTGTTTCATTCACATATGTTTAATACACAAACTCTGCATGTTTAGGCTGAGTTCTTCCCCCAAACAGAAAACACTGTTCCACTTTGTGAAGTCATGTGGTAATACAGGAAGTGCTCCACTTTGTTTTTAAACTCCATGCATCTTCACTAGAATCATTTGGATAATTTCAGCCCTGGAATTGCCAATCTCTACTCAACAAAAGGTAAAAAAGTAGGTGTTAACTTGAAATCTAACACTTCATGACATCTCAAGGTGGAACAGAGCATTTTGAGCTTTGGAGATGTAGAAAGACTAATAATAAAGTGTTACTCAAACATGTGTGAATGAAAGAAAACACAACTCCAGGTCTGTTTTTGATGAGGTAACAACATTATAACATGACATAAAGCTCACGAAAGTCAATTTTGTGTAATACAGAACCTTTAATGTTTGCTAGCCTGTCTACAAGTAAACAGTTGGATATCCAGTCTCCTGTTGGATATATTATAGCAGTGAAGATAAGCAAAGACAGCCCATGCATATTATAGAAATAACCAAGAAATAAATAAGACGCTAAACATTCTAGACCATTTCACTGCAGCAATAACTTCAGTGTTGACAAGAGACCAGTCTGTGAAAAACATTGAAATCAAATGGATGTAAACAGGATTGCAAGCTGAGACATTCTCGTGGCAAAATGTTGTTTTTTTCTCTTACACAACCCCCATTTCCAATTACTATACATATAGATAATTATCCAATTTTCATCAAAAGCAAAATGACGGTATAGTCTTTCATATTCGTGTTCTTGCAGTTGTAAATACTTTGCGCCTTCCGTTTTCCATCATTAATCAGAGCTAACTAACTGTAACACACCTCCCACCGAGAGACAATAAACGCAATCAATATTTGCTCCAACGCAGGCTTCCCCAGAGCTCCGAGCAGCAGGCAGGATGGCAGCTCTGTCTAATGAGGAGCGCTCTACTCTAGTGTGATGTTACTCTGTCTGTACGATAGGCCTGGAAACAACGACAAATCGTATATGGTAAATGGTCAGTTTTTTTATATACCCGTTCACACATTCATACACCAGTGTACGTAGACCGCTCAACCAATGATGTTTATGTTGACAGCAGGATTTGAACTGCCAACCTTGCGAAACACTCTACCAACTGAGCCACTGTCGCCCACCATTACCAGACCCAGTGTAAGGTGCAGCTGGCTAAACACATACACTCACGCTGACTATAGGAGTGTGACATAGAGCTCTAAAAAAGCTTTCAAAACTATTTTGTATCTCTATGGCCATGTGTTTGGGTTGTCAAAAAAAATCACTGATTCAAAGGTTGGCAGTTGAAATCCCGCTCTCAACGTAAACATCATCGGCAGAGCGGTCAGATCCAGTGTCCCGCAAGTTGGCGTTGCGATTCTAGCTCCCACAAATGAATATTGTCGTTGTGTCCTTGGGCAAGACACTTAACCCACCTCGCCCCTAGTGTCTGTGTATACTGGTGTATGAATGTGTGAATGGGTGAGTAGTTCTTTGATGTAAAGTGCTTTGAGTGCTTGAAGGTGGAAAAGCACTATATAAAAATGTGACTATTTACCATGTACTACACTCATGCGGACTCAGCTGGACCTTTCCTGGCTTTTGTAAAGTTGTAACCTTACCATAGACCAGGGGTGTCCAAACCTTTCTCATTAAGGGCCACATATAAAAATACAGACAAAGCTGAGAGCCAATTGAGGGTGTTATTATTACAATTTAGACTGAACCACTAGACCTTTATTCATGATTACATCCTCAATGGGACACATTAAATATTTGCTATGGCCTTGTTAAAGTAGACGTTCAGAAATGTACAGTAAAACGTGCTGTTTAAGGTAATATGGGCCAATTCACCTGGAAGCTTGAGGACCAAGAAAAATGTATCTGAGGGCCACAGTTTGGACATGCCTTTAGACAGATAACATGGAGCTATTCTCTAACTGAGTGATTATCGTTCAGATTTAACTCACAATAGCACATTTCGAAGTGAGATAAAAGAAAATATAATATTGAAACTAAATTATGCTATCAATACAATAACTCTAAAGCAGGATTATTCTCCTCAAAATTGTCCTAAATGTAAAAAAATGTTCAAAAACAGAATCTGCAATAAATAAGGAGCAGAATGAGACACTTTATGAGTTAGTTTGCATCTATAATGAGTCATAGAAATGATGGATTCAGCCCTCAACAGTTCAGAAGTCTCATTTATAAAACTTTTCCAAGAATTCCTACTAAAAGTGTACGTGGGAACACATGTCCACAAACTTACTCAAACTTTCTCACTCTCTTGTCTCTCTTGTCTCTCTGAGCACAGACCTTTTTACATCTCAGCTCTAAAAGTTCTGACAGCCAAAGTTCTGAGCTCTTGGACCGGACCGCTCACTTCCACATCAACTTGTCTTGTTAGAGATCACAAACTTAAGTCATGTAAGTAACAATTTAGTACGTGTGCGTGCTTTAGGAATAAGACCCCAGATCATACTGTAGTACAGAAAAATAGTTCTCCATAAGTACAAAGAAAAAGTATGCACGATCAACACGGAGCATGAGAAAAACATTTTGGCTGTAGTTTTGGTATTGCTCAACTTTACACCCTCTACATGCACAGATCAAAAACACTAAGCAAATATAGTAAAGATGATATTGTAAACCAACACTAAAGGATAAAAAAGGGTTAAAACACTTCCTGCAGGTGATATTAGAGTAATTACATTTTTTCACATTTTGGGAAATTTTTATCAAAGTCACAAAAGTAAACTCTTCATGTTAAATCTAAGAGAAAGAGTTTGACATGGCTCTGTTGATTTTTTAAACATGTTGTGTCTACATAGTCACCATTGTTAATGATGTGTTGTTTGCTGACCACTACATGTACAGCACAGGGGTGGAAGAAGTACTCAGTTTTGTGCTGAATTTTGTTCAACAGAAACAATTCAAGCTGTTTTTTTCCCCAGCTGATTTGATTTGAATATTTGTGTTTGCTTTAACTACGAATGTGCTAAAAATAAACCCCTCAGACTCATAAAGAATACTTTTACTTTCAGTCTTGTTCAAAATATAGTGGAGTAGAAAGTACAAATACGCTCTCTCAAATGGAGTTAAGTAAAAGTAAAAAGCATCTTTAAAATGTTCCTAAGTAAAGTACAGACACCTATAATTTATACTTAAGTACAATACTTTACTACTTTTACTTTGTTACGTTCCACCACTAGTAAAGCTTTATGAGAAACTATCAATTTAATTTAAACCATCATAAAGAAGCGTCTCATCTACAGGAGAAAAAGTAGCAGAGAAGGGTGTTGTTAAGTCAGTGCGGGTTATGCCAAAAACTGCTTACTGATAATAATGTTATTGGAGAATGTTTTGTCCAGTTCATGCCCATTCATTATTATTATTATTATTATTATTGTTATTAATTACTGATTGGAGCAATTGATTTTAGGATCCGTTCACTTTAGTGTTAGCAAAAACCTTACCCATAGTGTCATTTTCAAACTAACCATTTGAAACCGAGTTGAAACCATAACATAACACATGTCTGTTTCTTGTCTCTTTAGGGATTGAACCGGATGAGTGGTGAGGAGACGTTTTTAGGCTCCTTCACCTATTATCAGAGCGGAGCCTCCTTCCAGACCTTCACCCTGCCCCGGGTCCACCCTGAGACCTTCAGGTATGTCCGGGTTCACATCAACAGTAACTACGGGAACAAAGATTACACCTGCCTGTACAATATACGGGTGCACGGAGAGCCCCCGGCGTCGGCTTAAACAGTCGCCAACACCCAGACTGTAGAGACAAGTGGACCTGACCGGGTACTACGGACTACGACTCAGGGACAGGATTTAGGATTTAGAGATAGGGTTTGCGATTTGGATTGGGAATTTGGCTTTTTTTTTACATTTTAATTAAGATAGTTGACTACAGAGTGGACGGGTTTGCTTTTAAAGAAGTGAATCAGTCCACTGAATCAGTCTGTATCAACTACTGTCCACTGCTACCTGACCGGGTACTACGGACTACGACTCAGGGACAGGATTTAGGATTTAGAGATAGAGTTTGTGATTTGGATTGGGAATTTGGCTTGGATTTAGAATTCAGATTAAGCTTGGAATTTGATTTTGGCATAACGACTTTGATAGCCAACAACAAAGTTAAGTCTGTCAACTGGACAAATCTTGTAGGAGTGAAGACATTTTGCTGCTCACCCAAGGTGCTACTTCAGACTTTTGACATGAATCAAGAAGCGGCTTGGATGAGCAGCGAAACGTCTTCACTCCTACAAGAGCTGTCCAGTTGACAGATTTAACTTCGTTGTTGGCTATGGATCAGACCTGGACGACTGAGGGTCTACACAGACATAAAGACTTTGATTTACAACTTAAATACAGACTGAATAGAAACTAGACGTAGAGCTTTCAGGACTTAAAACATAGATTTAGAATTCACATTTTCTATTTACCTGTACAATTTATAACTTTTACATTTTAATTAAGATAGCTGACTACAGAGTGGACGGGTTTGCTTTTAAAGAAGTGAATCAGTCCACTGAATCAGTCTGTATCAAGTATTGTCCACTGCTACCACAACTGCCAACCTGAAAATGGACCTCTCAAAGTTTAGAAAACTATGATCGTATAGGATCCAATATCATTAGATTGGGTTGGATATAGATTCTGATTCTAACCTAAGATTTCTCCCTTTAATCAGCCTTAATACACTTGGCTTCAACTTTATGCACAGTGATTAGCCCTCTCTCCTCACAGCAAGAAGGTCCTGGATTCATTTCTTGAGTGGTGTGGGGTCTTTTTGTGGATTTTGCATATTCTCAACGTGCCTGTGTAGGTTTCCTCCGGGTGCTCCGGTTTCCCCTACCACTAAAAACAGGTACGACTCCCCTGAAAATGAGATTCCACATCTCAGTGGGACTATCCACGTCAATTAAAAAAATAATAAGCTCTGGATTACTGGTCTTATGTCCCTCCAACATGGCCGACTGCCCTCAGTAACAGGCCAAACCGCAGAGGTGCAGCGATACCAGCATTAGTGTAAAAAGTGTCATTAATATGCAGCTTGTGTGGCTACGAGGCCATCTCTACCACACACGAGTAAAAACAACAAAACAACAATCAGACTATCACATTCATAAACAGAAATGGCTGCAGAGAATCAAGACGCATGCCCGCTAACCAAATGTTTGCAAGTTCTAACCCTGACACTTGAACTGCATCCAGATGTTATAGATGGGCATCTTCTTGCTGGATTGTTTAAAAAATTACACCATAACTTTGTCCCATTTTTATTTTTAATCAGCTTTTTGTGGCATTTTGAAATTTGTTCATCATGATATTAATTACTTTGATATATTGCTGACCTACATAATAGCAGTAATAATATTATTCCACCGTATCAGACTAAGTTATACTTTCCAGGACCGTAGTGTGAAAAGTAAAGATTTTCAATGGTGGTACGTGGTTTGAAAAGTTAATCATTTTTGGACACTTGATTTTAACAGGAAAAATCAGAGCAAATACTACACATAGCAATCAATACATTTTGATTGCCCATACATTTTAATGTAGGGGTTCATCGACCAATCAGAAGACATTCCGTATGATGTAAAAATCATCGACCAATCAGAAGCCAGATAGTGTCTGACCTTAGCAACAGTAACCGGGTTCTTTATGACATCACACAGAGGTTCTAGTTCAGGTTGAAGTTGCAGTTAAACCCTCATTTTAATCAAATGCTTCAACAGAGCAGTCACATTTTACAGACAGAGAGACTTAAACTACAAAATAACATGTTTGTGGCCGTACCTGTATCAGAGTACTGCCTGCCCATCGGTAAGTCGCTGCTACTGTACAACACCAAAAATATACTCAAATACTTAGAGGTCAAACACAACTGTACACACATGGACCTGGTTTCTGTTCTAGCTTTATCTTTACTTTGTTTACAGCAACACTGTAGTAATAAAATACATTTTTAAATTGCTGAGAAACTATTGAATATTGTTCAAAACAAATAGTTTTTCTCAGTAGATGTGTAGTTTGAAATCCCCTTTGTTTGACTGCGATCTTGTCAGACAATCCAAACAGTGAATTCCAATCTCTCTAGTTTAGATGTTTTGTCATAATTTGGTTTCAAAATCTTTTAGTTGTTTAGTTGAAATTGCATTGTACTCATGTTAAATGTTTTTTTTCTAATTCCAGAGCCGCCAGACCCGAGGCGGAGCCAGCGCCTCGAGGAGAACGAATACTACGGACCAGACGGATTGCCGGTCATATCCTACAGAGAAACCCGATACAAGTAAATACATCCCCTCACTACATCTCATATATGCCACTTATAGATTATTTACTCACTAATTTACTTAAACTTATGTTGTAGAATTTTCAACAAGCAAAGGAAGACACACCAGAGGAATGAGGCCCTTCCACCTGAAAATGACTTTGAATTAGAAACAATAACTTCATGGAGAATGCCTGAGTTTTCAAGCAAATATGTCGTACTATTGTTCCTGCTCCTGCTTTCAGTGGGTTATGTTACATTAGGTAAGTCATGTGTTTCACGTTTTATTACATTAAGAATGGTTGTTACAGCTGTTGTCTGTAATGAGCCTTGCTATATGATATTTATTGCATAGGATGTTCATTGCATTCACAAACAGTAACTTGATGAAGCTGCTTTTAATATTCAGAGACTTTAATGTCAATTTTACATAATGATATTGTCAGTATGGCTTTATTTTAACGCTGTGATCAAATGAAACCTTTTTTTGTGTTTTGTGTTTACAGGTTACAAGTACTACACTTTAGAGCAGGGATCTTACTCGCGTCTGCTGTCCACAAAGGCCGACCTCAGGCACAACTATGCCAGCCGAAAAGATGGTACAGTATCAGTAACATGTGTAGAATAGTACCCTATGTAATATGTAATAGTAACATGTTGTGTTTTGTCTCAAGGTGCAAAGGTCATCGCGTCCTCGGACACCTACCAGCCCAAAACCGGGAAAAGCTGGTTTGATTGTTGGTTGTGTCCAAACCTGCAGTTTATACTACAAGTAAGTCTTGATTATTTTGTGAATGATTTTATTTTTTTTTCTGTCACACTTTCCTGACTGTGTTTCTTGTCTTCCTCAGCGACGCTCCCCGCTGGTCCCGACCCTGTGCTGGCCCATGGCGGGGGACAAGGGTCAGTTGACCATCAGGCTTTCTCAGGCCATCAGGGTCAGTCACATCACCATCGGACACATCTCCAAGACCCAGGCCCGGACTGCAGACACCCCCAGCGCACCAAAAGACATATCGATTTATGTAAGTTATACTGGCCTCCATCAACAAACATTCACCAGAGATGTTCACACCTTAGGGTCGTTCAGTGGGCTTAACTAAGAGAAGATACGCCTTACTGTAAACAACTCTAGGGTGTGTTACTTTCAGTGTAGTAATATTATTTAAAATGATTTAGGCCTAGTAACTACTTCATTAACGGGTAGGGCATGAATGAAGTAGTTATTAAGCCTGAATCAGTCCAAACAAACTATTAGTTGATTTGAATTAAGTCTTTATTCATGTTTTAGTAAGTCTTTTAAAAGTGTTATTACTGAGTGTTTTGCGAAAACCTCACCCATGGTGTCATTTTCAAACTAACCATTTGAAACAGAGTTGAAACCATAACATAACACATGTTTGTTTCTTGTCTCTTTAGGGATTGAACCAGATTAACGGTCAGGCAAAGTTTTTAGGCTCCTTAACCTATTATCAGAGCGGAGCCTCCTTCCAGACCTTCACCCTGCCCCGGGTCCACCCTGAGACCTTCAGATATGTCCGGGTTCACATCAACAATAACTACGGGAACAAAGATTACACCTGCCTGTACAATATACGGGTGCACGGAGAGCCCCCGGCGTCGGCTTAAACAGTCGCCAACACCCAGACTGTAGAGACAAGTGGACCTGACCGGGTACTACGGACTACGACTCAGGGACAGGATTTAGGATTTAGAGATAGGGTTTGCGATTTGGATTGGGAATTTGGCTTTTTTTTTACATTTTAATTAAGATAGTTGACTACAGAGTGGACGGGTTTGCTTTTAAAGAAGTGAATCAGTCCACTGAATCAGTCTGTATCAACTACTGTCCACTGCTACCTGACCGGGTACTACGGACTACGACTCAGGGACAGGATTTAGGATTTAGAGATAGAGTTTGTGATTTGGATTGGGAATTTGGCTTGGATTTAGAATTCAGATTAAGCTTGGAATTTGATTTTGGCATAACGACTTTGATAGCCAACAACAAAGTTAAGTCTGTCAACTGGACAAATCTTGTAGGAGTGAAGACATTTTGCTGCTCACCCAAGGTGCTACTTCAGACTTTTGACATGAATCAAGAAGCGGCTTGGATGAGCAGCGAAACGTCTTCACTCCTACAAGAGCTGTCCAGTTGACAGATTTAACTTCGTTGTTGGCTATGGATCAGACCTGGACGACTGAGGGTCTACACAGACATAAAGACTTTGATTTACAACTTAAATACAGACTGAATAGAAACTAGACGTAGAGCTTTCAGGACTTAAAACATAGATTTAGAATTCACATTTTCTATTTACCTGTACAATTTATAACTTTTACATTTTAATTAAGATAGCTGACTACAGAGTGGACGGGTTTGCTTTTAAAGAAGTGAATCAGTCCACTGAATCAGTCTGTATCAAGTATTGTCCACTGCTACCACAACTGCCAACCTGAAAATGGACCTCTCAAAGTTTAGAAAACTATGATCGTATAGGATCCAATATCATTAGATTGGGTTGGATATAGATTCTGATTCTAACCTAAGATTTCTCCCTTTAATCAGCCTTAATACACTTGGCTTCAACTTTATGCACAGTGATTAGCCCTCTCTCCTCACAGCAAGAAGGTCCTGGATTCATTTCTTGAGTGGTGTGGGGTCTTTTTGTGGATTTTGCATATTCTCAACGTGCCTGTGTAGGTTTCCTCCGGGTGCTCCGGTTTCCCCTACCACTAAAAACAGGTACGACTCCACTGAAAATGAGATTCCACATCTCAGTGGGACTATCCACGTCAATTAAAAAAATTATAAAAATAAATAAATTAAAAATTGACTTTTTTGCATTTGTTGTAATCCTCAAAATTATTTTTGTTTCACAATAACACACACACACACACATACACATAGACACACACGCACATACAGACACACACACAGACATGTGTTCAGGGTGTCTCCTGTCAGTGCCCATGTGCTTGAAGAGTCTATCATGAAGATGTCAGTGGGACACAAAGGGATTTTTCAACCTCACTTTGTCAAAGCACTTTAAAGCTGAGTGGTATATTCACACAGCAGTTTGGGGTTAATTGTCTTGCACAAGAACACAACAACAGTATACCCCAGCTGGGATCAAACCACACATTTTTGTAATAGAACAATTCACTAACTGAGCTACTGTTGCTCTCAGAACAGCAGCCCCATCTCACTTAAATCAAATACAAGTAAATCTTTACCAATCCACTCGGGGCAGTGCATAATGTGTGTGTAACTAAAAGAAGAGAGCAGGACAGCTCTTAAAGAACAGGCCTAATTAAAGTGATCGGACAGGCTCCTCTCCAGAGCATTAGCCTCTGTGTGTCTGCAGTCTGCATCGACATCATGTTAAAATATCATTACAGCCACAGAACTGGCTCAAGGAAACAATCAGTTGGTATCTGTCTGCAAGTTTACAAACAAACACGGCTATATACTTGTATTTTATGGTCAATTTTATGGTAAACATTTTTATATAGTGCGGAGGCGAGATGGGTTAAGTGTCTTGCTCAAGGACACAAAGACAGCATTCATTTGTGGGAGCTGGAATCGCACCGTCAACCTGTGGTTCAGTGGATCTGACCGCTCAACAAACAAATACCAAATATCTTAGCATAATAGTTGTGGAAGTGATAGGGGTTAAAATGTATCTCACCCATTCACACACAGACACACACACACACACATTCATACACAGTGTACAGAGACACTGGGGGTGAGGTGGATTCAGACCACCAACCTTTGGATCAGTGTGGCGATGTTCAAAATAGCAGCTGCACGGGTTGACCATTTCTTCCATTGTTTGTCGTTTATCGTTTTGTGTTTTGTCAGTGGCCAAAAAGCCATCAACTTTACCTTAGTTTAAACTGACATGATCAAACAACAACTACTTTTGGTGACCCACAGTTCAGCCGCTAATAATGTCAAGACAAAGCCATGTCCACACCGACACTGTCCCAGAGGGTTTAGGTCAAACGGGGCAAAACGAGGAACACACTGTCTCCTGTTATAATGAGGTTTTGCTGTATTAAACTCGTGGTCTTTGCTTTATTTTAGACTGGTCCTGAACTGTTGTACTTATTTTTAGTGGAAATAGTACTCAATTTCATAATAATAATAATAATAATCCAAAAATCTAAATATAATAACTTGAATCATTAATTAGGGAAGAAGATAAGAAACAACATGTGGTACAGATTGTTAGATAGATTGTTAGATAGATAGATAGATTGTTAGATTGATAGATTGTTAGATTGATAGATTGTTAGATTGATAGATTGTTAGATAGATTGTTAGATAGATAGTTAGATAGATAGTTAGATAGATAGTTAGATAGATAGTTAGATAGATAGTTAGATAGATAGTTAGATAGATAGATAGATAGATAGATAGATAGATAGATAGATAGATAGATAGATAGATAGATAGATAGATAGATAGATAGATAGATAGATAGATAGATAGATAGATAGATAGATAGATAGATAGATAGATAGATAGATAGATAGTTAGATAGTTAGATAGATAGATAGTTAGATAGATAGATAGTTAGATAGTTAGATAGATAGATAGATAGATAGATAGATAGATAGATAGATTGTTAGATAGATAGATAGATAGATAGATAGATAGATAGATAGATAGATAGATAGATAGATAGATAGATAGATAGATAGATAGATAGATAGATAGATAGATAGATAGATAGATAGATAGATAGATAGATAGATAGATAGATAGATAGATAGATAGATAGATAGATAGATAGATAGATAGATAGATAGATAGATAGATAGATAGATAGATAGATAGATAGATAGATAGATAGATAGATAGATAGATAGATAGATAGATAGATAGATAGATAGATAGATAGATAGATAGATAGATAGATAGATAGATAGATAGATAGATAGATAGATAGATAGATAGATAGATAGATAGATAGATAGATAGATAGATAGATAGATAGATAGATAGATAGATAGATAGATAGATAGATAGATAGATAGATAGATAGATAGATAGATAGATAGATAGATAGATAGATAGATAGATAGATAGATAGATAGATAGATAGATAGATAGATAGATAGATAGATAGATAGATAGATAGATAGATAGATAGATAGATAGATAGATAGATAGATAGACATAGATAGATAGATGGATAGAAGGTTGGATGGATAGGTGACCTTTTAATAAAATTCAAATTCAATATTGTCGGCTGCTCCCTCAATAATCAGTGCACTTCATATATTCAATAAAATCAAATAAATAAACAAACACTTCCAAAATCTTTAACATTTAAGTTAACGACATAATCTACAAAATCTGCATCAAATATATGGCCTTTTTATAATCTTAACAATAAGACAAGCCCAAGGAAAACTGATTTGAATTCAATCCAAGATGGCATAAATACACTTGGTTCCCACATGCATATGAAAAATGAGGTTAAATGCCTCCTGTGTTTGTATCAGAGGGACTGTGTTTCTGCAGCAGTGCCTGTGGTGCAGTGTAAACAGTACGGCCTGTCTCCTTCTATAACACAGAGCTCTGAGGACACTGCCCTGTGACTCTATGTGCTTATTTTACATAAGCACAACCTCTACCAGTGCGGCCGCTGGAAACAGATACAGAGAAGAGCCAAAATCAATTCAATGTCTCTAGATGCCTCTGATCAGGCTACAGAAAAGTTGTTGTTGTTGTTGTGGTTGTTGTTGTGGCTGTTGTTGATGTTGTTGTTGCTGTTGTTGTGGTGGTTGTTGTGGTAGTTGTTGTTGTGGCTGTTGTTGTGGTTTTTGTGGTGGTTGTTGATGTGGCTGTCGTTGTGGTTGTTGTGATGGTAGTTGTGGTAGTTGTTGTTGTGGCTGTTGTTGTGGTTGCGGTTGTTGTTGATGTTGTTGTTGTTGTTGTGGCTGTTGTTGTGGTTGTTGTTGTTGTGGTGGTGGTGGTGGTGGTTACAGTTGTTGTGGTTGTTGTGGATGTTGTGGTTGTTGTGGTGGTTGTTGCTGTTGTTGTGGTGGTTGTTGTTGCTGTTGTTGTGGTGGTTGTTGTTGCTGTTGTTGTGGTGGTTGTTGTTGTGGTTGTTGATGTGGCTGTTGTTGTGGTTTATGTGGTTGTTGTTGTGGCTGTTGTTGTGGTTGTTGATGTGGCTGTTGTTGTGGTTGATGTGGCTGTTGTTGTGGTTGTTGATGTGGCTGTTGTTGTGGTGGCTGTTGTTGTGGTGGTTGTTGTTGTGGTTGTTGATGTGGTTGTTGTTGTGGTTGATGTGGCTGTTGTTGTGGTTGTTGATGTGGCTGTTGTTGTGGTGGTTGTTGTTGTGGTTGTTGATGTGGTTGTTGTTGTGGTTGTTGTTGTGGCTGTTGTTGTTGTGGCTGTTGTTGTTGTGGTTGTTGATGTGGCTGTTGTTGTGGTTGATGTGGCTGTTGTTGTGGTTGTTGATGTGGCTGTTGTTGTGGTGGTTGTTGTTGTGGTGGTGGTTACAGTTGTTGTTGCGGTTGTTGTGGATGTTGTTGTGGTTGTTATTGTTGTTGATATTTTATTTTATACAACAGACAAAATATATATAATTGCAACACATATTACACTAGATCTACATAATAATAATTCAAATGGATTTTTGTCATATCAGCCACTCCTAATCCATTTCAAATACTTTAAGAAGCACGATTGTTATTAGCAACTATTAAATTGACTGATTTCAATTTGATTTATTATTAATCTGTCTACATCTTCAAAGCTCAAAATGCTCTATTCCACCTTGTGATGTCATATAGTGGTAGTTAATACCTATCTTCTACCTTTATTCCAGCACAGATTAGCAGTTCCAGGGCTGAAATCAACCAAATGATTCAAGTGAAGGTGCATGGAGATTAAAAACACATTGGAGCACTTCCTGTTTTACTAAATGACATCACAAGGTGGAACAGATTGTTTTCTGGTTGAGAGAAGAACTCAGCCTAAATATGCAGGGTTTGTGTGTTAAACATGTGAATGAAACAAAACTCCAGGCATGTTTTTGATGAGGAAACAACATTATAACATAGATCAGAAAACAGTGTAATATAGGCTCTTTAATTACTATTATTATTCGAGCAGTTAAAATACAGAGAGTGCAGAAATATATAGTTTTATTAGTTTTGTTATTACAGACAATAAACTTGACATTCAAATTCTGCACATCTCCACACCAACAGTTTCATCATGATCACTTCTTTTACATCCATCGCCTCTAAAGAAAAGCCTTAATAGTATAGCTGTCTTATCATCATAGTCACAAAAATACCCATGAGCACTTGGCACACTCTAACGCTGAAATGTCACCCGCTCCATGAAGCTTTGGATTACTGGTCTTATGTCCCTCCAACATGGCCGACTGCCCTCAGTAACAGGCCAAACCGCAGAGGTGCAGCGATACCAGCATTAGTGTAAAAAGTGTCATTAATATGCAGCTTGTGTGGCTACGAGGCCATCTCTACCACACACGAGTAAAAACAACAAAACAACAATCAGACTATCACATTCATAAACAGAAATGGCTGCAGAGAATCAAGACGCATGCCCGCTAACCAAATGTTTGCAAGTTCTAACCCTGACACTTGCACTGCATCCAGATGTTATAGATGGGCATCTTCTTGCTGGATTGTTTAAAAAATTACACCATAACTTTGTCTCATTTTTATTTTTAATCAGCTTTTTGTGGCATTTTGAAATTTGTTCATCATGATATTAATTACTTTGATATATTGCTGACCTACATAATAGCAGTAATAATATTATTCCACCGTATCAGACTAATGCCCTTTCACTTTGTTGGGCTCAAAATGACCCAGAAGCACTGGACTCACTGCTGCACTCAAATGTCACCAGCTCCTGCTCCAGAGGGCTCAGGATTACTGGCCTTATGTGCCACCAATATGGCCGCCCAGTCCTCTCTCTCTCTCTCTCTCTCCTCTGTTACCTCTTATTCCTCTCTTTCTCCTCCCTCCTCTCTCTAGTTTTATTCCTCTCTCTTCTTTTTCCTCTCTTTCCCCTCTCTCTCTCCTTGCCCTCTCTTTCCTCTCTCTACTTTCATTCCTCTCTCCTCTTTTTCCTCTTTCCATTTCCCTTCTTTCCCTCTTTCTTCTCTCTTTCCCCTCTGTCTCCTATCTTTCCTCTCTCTACTTTTATTCCTTGCTCTAGTTTCATTCCTCTCTCACCTCTCTTTCCTCTTTTTTGTCTCTTTACTTTCTTCCCCTTCTCCTCATTTCCCCCCTCTTTTCTCTTTCCTCTCTCATCTCTCTTTCCCCTATCTCTAGTTTCATTCCTCTCTCTCCTCTTTCCTTTCTTTCCCCCCTCTCTCTCTTTGTTTTCCTCTCTCTCCTCTCATCCCCTTCTCTCTTCTCTTTCCCCTGTCTCTCCTCTTTCCTCTCTCTCTTCTCTCACCTCTCTTCTCTCTTTCCCCTCTCTCTCCTCTCTTTCCCCTCTCACTCCTCTCTTTCCCCTGTCTCTTCTCTTTCCCCTCTCTTCTCTCTTTATCCTCTTTCCTCTGTCTCTCATTTTCCCTCTCTTTCCTCTGTCTCTTCTATCTTTATCCTCTTTCCTTTGTCTCTTCTCATTTTCCCATCTCTCTCCTCTCTTTCCCCTCTCTCTTTTCTTTATCCTCTTTCCTCTGTCTCTCCTAATTTCCCCCTCTCTCTCTCCTCTCTTTCCTCTCTCTTCTCTCTTTCCCCTCTCTCTCCTCTTTCCCCTCTCTCTCCTCTCTTTCCCCTCTCTCTCCTCTCTTTCCCCTCTCTCTCCTCTCTTTCCCCTCTCTCCTCTTTCCCCTCTCTCCTCTTTCCCCTGTCTCTCCTCTCTTTCCCTTCTCTCTCCTCTCTTTCCCCTCTCTCTTCTCTCTTTTTTCCCTCTCTTTCCCCTGTCTCTCTCCACATGTTCCCCTGTCTCTTCCCTCGTTCCCCTCTCTCTTCTCTTTCCCCTGTCTCTCCTCATTTTCCCCTCTCCTCTCTTCCCTCTCTTTCCTCTCTCTCCTTTCTCTCCTCTCTAGTGCTACACAATTAACCACAACCAAATCTAAATCTGAATGGACACAGCCTTTTTGACATAAAGAATTAACATAAATGTAAACTTTGAACACACTCCCATCATCAAAAGAGGAATCTCAAACCTAATTGCATCTCACAGCACAAATGTAAATGACATATTTTACCCAAACAGTCCAGCCGTACTCCTCTCTGGAGCATATTTACCCTAGAGGAGCAACAAGGAGGGCTTTTCACTTTGGAGGAGCAGATAACTGTGGGTCAACCAACACTGCGGTGAGATTGGGCCCCTGCGGCAATCCAGTGCAAATATGGGGCCTCTGATTGAAGCGGGGGGCCGGTCCTATAGGGAGGATTGGAAACTCCAGAGAGCCGCAGATCTCATCACCTCCTCATCGAGCTGAGGAGTCCGCACGATTGAAGTGAAGATTGTGGCCTGAAAGATCTCACGCACATCGACTCAGGGAGGAGAGATGACCGGATATGCATTCAGACCAGTTTATATTATGAAACTGCAGATTACAGTGGTCCAGGAAGTTTAACGTCAGTAAATATAAGTACTAATTTACTTATAATACCTTAGGAGTTGAAGTTTTCCGGTTTATGAACTGTCAAAATAAAATGCATGTCCCGTGATCTTTTGAAAACACAATCCTTCTCAGAAAATGTATTTGAGTAATTTGACTTACAGCCAAAAGGAGCATTTTATATAAACACTGATTTTCCACCAGTGTGCCGGGGAAAACGAATGAGGTATTGTTAGCTGCGCCTTAGAGTTAAGTCCAATCTCATTTCAATCAATCCAGCTTTTTCTGGATCCGATACGATGTCTATACTTTGGCTATAAATATATCTGATATCGACCGATACTAGGGCAGAGACTGAAAACATAATGGCAAAAATTATATAGATTATATTTTATTTATAATTTAAAGTAACAGCTTTGTAAAAAAAAAAAAAAAAAAAGTTTAATACTATGAGACATTTTGGGGTAACATTGCTCAGTAAAGTGTCTTATTACACCTGCTCAAATAAACAATAAACAAACAAACACCAGTTTATAGACCAAAATGACATATTAGCTAAACAAATATCTTGGAAGCCGATACCTGATCCACCAAATTATATCTGATATCGGTATCGTATCGGTGCATCTCTAGTTATGTTGTTTCACACATTCATTTATTTGATTGATTTCTCATTCTGGAGTGTCCTGAGCATCTCCTGAACCAGCTCAGGAAGGACAACAACCACTACTGAAAAATACAAAGAACCAAACACAGGGTAATGGAAATATCTGTGCTATTTTTATTCTAAATTGTGTACTTTGGTCAAATTTGAGTGGGCAGTGTGCCGTGGAATTAAAAGAAAGTAGAAAAAACGCTGAACTAGATCCATGAGCTATAATTCAAATATAATTTATAAAACTAACTTAAAGTTGTCCGGGAGGTTTAACATCAATAAATGCTCTCAGACACTACGTTTGCTTCAGTTTGGTTGGTGAAGCTGATTTATTTTTATAATTATAACCATGGGACTCATCGAGACTGGTCTCTCAAAATAAGATTAATACACAACCTGCTGATCCTAAAGTAACATAATCCCTGGTCGATTTTTACACTTAATTTTAACTACAACAACAACAACAACTCACCAGCAATTACTTCACAGAAACAACCTCAAATTGTCCATAAAAGACACATTAAAACCTGGTAACAAACACAGACTGAGTAAAAACCCATTTATGTCTTTATAATAATAAATCCACAATTTTTACAGATGCAAATAATAAAAAGTGTATATAATATCAAATATCTTAAATTAAACACTTCAACAAGCGATAAATCATAAAGTGAAGGACTATAGAGGATCAAATCAGGTTTACATCAGGACCAAACCAGACTATAAAAGACCAAATCAGGTTTACATCAGGACTAAACCAGACTATAAAAGACCAAATCAGGTTTACATCAGGACTAAATCAGACTATAAAAGACCAAATCAGGTTTACATCAGGACTAAACCAGACTATAAACGACCAAATCAGGTTTACATCAGGACTAAACCAGACTATAAAAGACCAAATCAGATTTACATCAGGACTAAATCAGACTATAAAAGACCAAATCAGGTTTACATCAGGACTAAACCAGGACTATAAAAGACCAAATCAGGTTTACATCAGGACTAAACCAGACTATAAAAGACCAAATCAGGTTTACATCAGGACTAAACCAGACTATAAAAGACCAAATCAATCAGGTTTACATCAGGACTAAACCAGACTATAAACGACCAAATCAGGTTTACATCAGGACTAAATCAGACTATAAAAGACCAAATCAGGTTTACATCAGGACTAAACCAGGACTATAAAAGACCAAATCAGGTTTACATCAGGACTAAACCAGACTATAAAAGACCAAATCAGGTTTACATCAGGACTAAATCAGACTATAAAAGACCAAATAAGGTTTACATCAGGACTAAACCAGACTATAAAAGACCAAATAAGGTTTACATCAGGACTAAACCAGACTATAAAAGACCAAATCAATCAGGTTTACATCAGGACTAAACCAGACTATAAACGACCAAATCAGGTTTACATCAGGACTAAACCAGACTATAAAAGACCAAATCAGGTTTACATCAGGACTAAATCAGAATCAAACCAGGACCAAAGACGGACAAGTGTGGACACATCCTTTATCATCAGACTCATTCAGCATTAAACATTCCAGTGATATTTATGAAAATTTGAGTTTGAACTAATATCTGAATGAAAAAAATATTGTCTTCAACTACAACTGTTTTCTAAATAATGAAGTTGAGATTGTAACATACCCTGACCACCATTTGTTAAAATGATGTTAAAAACCCAATGCAAAGTCAAAACTTTTAATCCTAATGGACTAAACGTGTGGGTCAGTTGGCACAATGTACAATTAACTACAAAATGCTACAAAACTTCCCTCCATTTGCCCTCAATAAGTAAACCAAGATAACATCGCACGTACAACTCCTCACAATATGGAGTTAGAAATCGTCAAAACACAGACCTCTATACGGAGAAGTGTGGACGCAGCAGAAATCCATCTTATTTTGGGAAGCAAAGTCATTCAGGGTCAATTCAATGTTGCTCCTGTTTTTTTTTTTTGTCCATCCCTTTTTGGAGTCCCCTGCATCCCGAAGCATTACTGCCCCCAGATAAGGCTAACGATACGGTGATACGATACAAGCTAATCTTTACAAAACCACTCTTCCACACTCGTATTACAGGATTAGGACTTAGCGACAAACGTCAGGCTTCAAATTGGTTCTTAGAGGCCTTGAACTCCGGTTAAAAGGGCCAAAATGCGCTTTACGACTTCGCTGTGGGGCGTAATGGTTTCAAATGGACTCGATAAGGCCGGTGGAGCTATCTGATGATGAAAGTGAAAAGGATTTTGTGTGAGATTGGTGGTCCAAATAGCGATAACCACACAATCTTCTTTCTCTGCAGAGGTGCCATTCTCAATCCAACACAGGCCACTGGTCATTTACTGGAGCCTCGACCTCCCAAAAAGCAAAGTTTACCTTAAAATAACTGCTGATAGTTTTGATAGAACCCATTTGGGACAATATTAGTCTGTAAAAATAACTGTTTAGCCTGATGTCCACTGCCTGACTTGTTTTCGTCTTGATTGTTGGAGGTCAGACTACACGACGTGAAGAATTTAAAACATATAATAACACAGACGACGAAAGCGGCTCCAAACACGACACAACCCTGAGCTGTCAATCAAAGCACGGGCCTGATCCAGCGCCACTGTCCCGTCTCCTGCTCCAACTGGGCACTAACTTTATTAACTGACCAAAACGGCACAATAGGATTAATTTGGTTGCGAGAAGAAATGGAGTTGATGACAGAAAGGGCAGACGAGAACGTGAGGAAATCTGATACCACAGCATTGGGACAGACAGGGTAAGAAATCACAAACTTTAGCCTTGTGTCAAGCAGCTTTTTTTACCTACTGATTCAGATCGAAACAAACTGTAGACTAGCACCAGGCTGGGCTGATATAGGGGAAAAGCGAGGGGTGTGCTGCGCTCTGCTGCGGGGAACAAGCCCGTGGAAGGCAATCCGGATGGCACACAAATCCCGTTATTTCAGATAGCCGCGAATGGTGTTTTTGTATTTGTAAAAGTTAGTAAATGAGAGAAAAACAGGGAGAGACGGTCCAGTTCACAGCGGAGCCCTTCTGAGGAACGATTGTGTTTGCCGTTGGTACAAAGATTGATCGCAGACACACTGAGAGGAGGGCTCACTCTGCACCAAGATTCCAAAACATCAGACAGGCCTGATCTCAGTCTCAGCTCATCTCTGGTCATACATCGATTATAAATGTAATCTTTGTCCCGGGCTTACTGTCAGACAAACAACACGCTATTGTCCCCACGATCATTAACTTTTCATTGCAGACGGCCAAAATCGTGCAGGCGACAACACATGCACTGACAAAGAGGAGATGATTGTACACTTTAATGTGTTTGGACGAGGAAAAACTCCAAAATAACAGAGCCAAGCACACAGAACTTGCATGCCGCCAAGTGAAAACATTTTATTGTTAAATGGTTTCAGCTTTCTGTTATATGCAACATGTTTAGATGACTTTTTCCTGTTCAAAAGATATAATATTTAGTCTGAAACTCTTCATCGCCATGGCAACGGTCCAAATTCCTCACCTTTCTGCACATCATAGGTGAACTTTTTTCAGCAATTGTAATATAAAATTGTAATATAAAATTTACTTTTTGGGGCTGTTTGGGTAATATCTATCATACATAATTCCCCTCAACTTTTAGCTCCTCCACAAACCTTTATGAAGTAACCAGGAACATTTCAGACATGTTAAGACAAAACAGAGCATAACACGTCAAAGATGCTTAAATGTAACTTTTGCGGCTTGAGGGTTCAACACCTGCTTGGGATGTTAGTGCTTTCCCCGGAATCTTCCACAGTAGCCATCAAACGTGTCTATCTCCATGGAGACAAGTGGGAAATGCCATCATGCCAACGTACAAGTCAATTCTGTGGAAAAGCAATCCTACTCACAGTAAGAATGCAGGTTTTTTCAAAGTATTTTTAGCAATTAAAGCACCTACAATGAAATACATGTAAGATAGATTAGTTAAATGCAATACTGTGGAATATTCCAGGCCAAAGCAATACCATCTCCATGACGACAAGCAGGTGGCGGAGGTTACATAGTGTACCTTTAATGAGGCGGTAGTAAATCC
Organism: Periophthalmus magnuspinnatus; assembly: GCF_009829125.3. NCBI lineage: Eukaryota > Metazoa > Chordata > Actinopteri > Gobiiformes > Gobiidae > Periophthalmus > Periophthalmus magnuspinnatus. The sequence goes on along the minus strand of NC_047130.1, from coordinate 21,743,610 downwards.
AAAACATGCTCATTTTACACTCTAGCGAAATTGATCTAAAAACATTCCCAGTTAGATTCCTATTTATTTTCTATGAATGAAACTTACATAGAAAAGCCTAAAGAACAAAGACTGAACCCCGTCAGCTCAGAGAGACACGAGCGGTGGACAGGAGCCCTATATACGAGCCTTAATTGGCAGCCTGGCGAGCCGTGCCCTGCTGGAGATTCAGACCAAACCCCAAACAGGAATCAATAGGAGCAGAGCACGCGGGCTTGTCCAACATCAAGTCTATTTACAACATCACACGGACAGCCCTAACACGAGGAGGCAGAGGAGAGAGAGGGAACATGCAGCGTGAATGAGACAGGGAGAAAATACATGTTAACAGCCTGAGCTAAATTGGGAGGAACTGGTTTGAAGTGGGGTCTTAACATGGGCGGAGTAGAGATTACAGACTCAATTGTGAGGAAAAATGAGAAGGGTAAGGGCTAGAGTAAAGGTTTAGAAATGCTCATGGTGAAACAGACTAACAGGCTTAACTGGCATCATAGTAAGTAGCAAAAAAAAGGAAATCCTGAACAGTTCGAATGAATCCAGACTCTACTCAGTTAGAGGTATTGCAACAAAAATACGTAAAATGTTACTTAAACCAGACCTATTCTGCAAAATTATCTTTTCAGAGCTTTTAACTGTATTATAGTTGTTTCTCCTTCTCAGTTTCTCTCTCAAAGTTGTTTTTGAAGTGATTCGTGCATGTTTGAGTGATCTTTTTCAAGATGCCCTATTGCCAATCAATCCCTGTTTTCACCAGCATCAGCATATACTTAATCGATGATGCGTGTACGATTCAGCAGCAGGGCATAGTGATACTGGTGCAAATGGAAAAAAAAATACTTGCGTGATCTGCAACTATCCATACGAGGGGTCAGCTGCATGCGGCGCTTTGTTGTGATGATGTTTACTACAACATCAGCTCCCATTGTGCACTGCAGTTTTCAAACGCCGAAGTCGGCGGACCTGTTTCTTTTATCAAATCGTTTTAGATGAATATTGCAATTTAAAATGTACAATTTATAACATAATAATCCATGGGTGTCATAGATTATATCTATACAGCAGACACAGGCACAATAGGTCTTCTTTAAAAGGCACAAATTCTTCATTTTAAACAGTTTGCAGCTGTCCAAAGTTATTCCACGCTTTGCTAATGCATTTCATACGGGTCATTATGTTTTGCTTTTAGCAATTGTGCTGGTTAACAACAACTAGCATACTAACAGCGCATTAGCCTCACTGCTGCAAAAATGTTTTATAATTTGATGCAGACAGCTCACAATAGTAACATCTTTACCCCAAGAGTGCTATATAATATATATGAACATATATATAGAACATAGGAAGAATCAGCCAATCAGAAAACGAGGTCGCCTGGCAGACGTTTCTTCCAAAATGTGCTTTACTTTATGTGTCCTTTTTTCATTATTTTGATATTTTAGAGATTTTTCTTAGCACTGCGTGATTTTGGGGAAAAATATTGTGAGTAGCAGTTTATTTAGGATTCTGATTGAACACATCTGTACTGATAAACTAATTGCAAAACATGTCTGTAGAGGTCTAAACTTCAGGTACAACAAGATTCTTCCATAAAATAACAGGATATTTTGTTCTTTGCAGAAGACATCTATTATCAAAATTATCACAGGAAACTCAAATAGCAATTTTATTTGATTGCAGGCCTAATTTGTCATATATTGAGTGTAGTCTATACATTCAAAAGAGGAAAAAAGTTAAATATATTGTTCCAAACCAGACTTGTTGTAGATCACAACTCAACTGCTGCAAATGTATTTATCAGACAAGGTAGAAAATAGCGCACCATCAAATGTCAGTGTGAAGTCCAAACTATGGCCCGGGGGCTAAATGCGGCCCTCAGACCAATTTTTGTTGGCCCTCATGCCTCCTCATAAACTGGCCCAATTGATAAGAAGTATTTTTACTACAAATTGAAGCGATTCTACCTCTATAACCTGAATAATATCATGTTGCATTGTGACACAGACCTAAAAATAGTCTTCCAAGTTGTAACGGTACAGTGTTTCTCTCAAACCTGTGTTAAATGCACCATTTGATTCCCTGTATCGACACTGGTCTGTGGCCCTCAGCTTCAAATATGTTTCAGTATGCGGCGCTCGGGGAAGAAGTTTGGACACCCCTGGTCTAAACAATCAGTAGAAAAAAGTCATATTGACCCAACCACAATATTTTATTTAAATCATGACTGAACGACATGGTTTAGCTCCGCCCCCTCTTTCCTCCTTTATCACTGTCCAGTCTAACAGACGCACCAGAGGCAACTCTAGAGGGCGCCGCACCATTCACCAAACTGTGTTCTCCATCATAGTCTCACGTCACTGGAACTCAGCGCAACAGGAGTGAGACAGGACCCATCATTTCAGGCTTTTAAAGGAAATACCAAAAGATTTTACACTGGCCCACTGAAAACTAACTAACTAAGAAACAAAATAATACCATGAATGTATTTATCAATCATGAAAGCTAAAAAACAGTGTACGCACAATCAAATACCAGTGAATGTGAGTGGCCAATCTCTATACTCTATACATTAAAAAAAATAAAAAAATCGTATCGTTTCAAGCCCCAATGCTTTAGATCACGACTCCACTATATCGCAAATGTATTTATGAGATATAAAAGCTAGAAACAGTGCAGTGTACCATCAAAATGCCTGTGAATGCCTGTGAACGTGTGTGAACGTGTGTGAACATGTGTGGCCGTGCTCAGATCTTCCTGTGAGTGGAGAGACAGCCCACAGTGGGAATGAGAGGCGCTTGAGATGAGCTGCTGAGGATCTGTCTATAATGAGATCTGTGGAGCTGCAGTGTTCGGGCTCCATCGGCTTTGAAAGAAAAACGCAAAGAGGAAACCATCATCACAAACATCATCTGCTGCTAAATATAACTCTTCTGCAGTGTTCCCCCGTGCCGATGCCTTCCTTTGCTGTCAGGAGGAGCGCAGTCAAAAGCACACATAGATGGACAACACCGACTGTGTAAATCTGGGGATTTAGTTGAACAATGCTTAGGCCTGTCACGATAACACGTTTTCAAGAACCATATATTGTTGAAAGAAAGAAAATATAGATGATAAACGATAATACTGAAACTAATTTATGCCACCGACGCAACAACCCTAGCAAAACCCAAAACAAACTGCACTAAATAAAGAGCAGAATTTGTTATTTTGTACCTATAATGAGTCATAGAAGTTGTTTATTCTTCCCTCTACAGATCGGAATGAACTGATACCGATACTGGCATTGCATATTGGTTCTGATCCACGATATTTTGCCGGATTGGATATTGGTCCCACGATTTAATTTCAGTCTGATATCCTGTTCAGTATAAATAACAATTACGTAACACAATTGGATAAGTGTTTTGGGTGAAAAAAAGACGTTCTCAGTCCCTACGCTAGTTTCATTTAATATTGGATATCTGCAGATACTTAAAGCTAAAGTATCGATATCGAAGCTGAAAACGCTGGATCCGTGCTTCCCTATCTACAGCTCAAATGTTATCGTACAACAGAAAATTTCCCCACTAATACAAAGAAAAAGTACACATGTCTGACTGAAAAAAGATTGTTCCATCTGCCTTGTATTGAAGGATAAGTCGATATTACTCATACTGACAGGCCTAACAATACTAACCGACGAGTGAAGATGTTTTATGCAGTGATCTCCAGCCTTTTTTCTGATAACGACCGGTACTAGACATTTAGTTTTTTTGTTCAGAAGGGTTAGAAGAGTGCAGCAACCGTGCAAAATGCGTACAACCATAGAAAAATCTAGTCTTAATTCTCATTTTTGCTGTCTACCAGGTGAAGCGGCACTAACATCAGGGGAAGAGCAGTCTGACCACGCCCACTGACATCTGTGAAAGAAAGAAAGAAAGAAAGAAGCTATAAAACTATAAGGCGATACGTCGTTTTCAACCACAGTTCTACAAATGTGTCAATGGCAACAATATGACTTTCTGGTAGTAGTAAACAAAGGCTGAACAAGACTCCAAAATATTAACTATTGCCAAGCTCATCTGACCATTAAAGAGGAGGTATTATCCTAATTTTGTTTTGTTTTTTCAGCTTTCTACCATGTTATAACATTGCTCCCTCATCAAAAATATAGCTGAAGTAGTTTTAGATGCATGTTTGACTATTTTAGCAACCACTTCCAGGCCCAGTTTGAACCCTCCTTACGGTTAGCTGTGAGATTTTGTGCAATGCTCCGCCCACAAGCCTACGTCACCCATGATTTTACACGGCAATCCTCCATAAATATACAAAAACATGATACAAAACTGTACACAGCAACTTGACAAACCTGACATGATGTGCAGTAGTTTCATTGGCTTTTAGCATTTGAATTTTATTCGGACTTTTGATTCATATTCAAAACGCAACCTTTTTTTCTGATTATGACCATTGTAAGCTCTGCACATAGTTTATTTTATTTTTTTATTTGTCAAAGACCTCGCGCAAACACATTAATTTCAAAAAATAAATAAGTAACTGAAACTTTGTACCAGATTCAGGCCTCTTCTTCTCATTATCAGCAATCTTTGAGCATATACACATTATTAGACTACTTCACAATTACATAACAAGCAAGATTCAAGCTAACCTCGCGCAACCTCATTATAAAATATATCCCAAGTCTCTTCAGAATACACTGTGATATACTTTAATCCCCACACTGCAGTCACCATATGCTAAAGAACTACGTTTAATTGCTATCAAATACAGAGGTAAGCAAAAACGCTGTCATCACACCAAAAATCTAACACGCCATCTGCTCCCAACTTTTCCCCTAAAATTAGATATTTTCTGAAGTCTTGAACGCGTCTCAAAACCCCAAAATAATTATCTGTGGACACCGTTATGATGAAAAGATGTCAGAAAAACTACAAATCAAAATGGTAAACAGGGAAAAGTGAATGTTTGTGAGCGGTTCTGGTGTCCAAGGTTTGCATTAAGGAGAGTGGAGGTAATGAGCCTTGACTCAATGCTGAGGCTGTTACCTTGACGAATGAGATGAGAAAGAGACAAGATAAAAACATTTACAGATATAGAAAGTAGAAGTATTGGAATGCAGGGTTTGGACATATAATTGGGTATATGAAAGAATTCAGGTAAATATAAGATAAGAGGGTGTTCATTTGTAGCAGAATAAAAGTACTTTTTTTTCTTTTTTAGGTATAAAAAGCAGTTGCTATGCTCTGTTTTGAAGGATATCTGTGTATGGGAAAAGGAGTCATGGAAATACAAGATCTTCAGTTGGTACGTGCAGCGGAGGATTGTCAAAAAACTGATAGTCGGATACAAAAAGAAGGATCCAGGAGTGACATACTTGTATAGTTTCACACAGCCTCGTACTGTTATAGACATTCTATCATTTACTTTAATGCTGCAAAATAAAAGCATGAACTGTCATTGTTAATTACATGGTTGCTAGCTTTTATGCTAATTTCAGTGCTAATTATTGTCAATATACCACACAGAACGCCGCTATGCACAGTAATGTTTTCTTAGTCCACCCAGTGAATATTGTTGCTTGTCTTGGTTGTCTAATCTGTTTGTATAAATGAGTTCTAATGCATCTGTACTTTTTCAGGTTGAATAACAATGTGAAGATATTGTTTGGAGGTTTGGGGTTTGCGTTGTTCTCTCCATGTCTTGTGGGTTTCATTCTGGTTTCAACCATCTAAACTTTAAACGTGTATGTCTTTTTTTCATGCTGCGTAATTCTCACTGACCTATTAGAACACACAAGTGCCTCAGTGTAAAATAATAATAATAATCATACTCTACATTAGCCAACCACTAATATGTGATGATCAGATGATTCAGATTAGTTTTAGTTCCCATGTTTGTACTCACAGATGGTCGGGGGTTGTTACTTAGACTCACACAGGTTTTATTTCTCCCTCAGTTGCAGATTCACAGGTTTGCGAGTGTTGATTCCTCACCTCTCTTCAACTCATGGTTTATTCAGTGCCTTTTCTGCAACTTCTCGATGCCATTATATGTTATATTAAAAACAGAAAATGTATTTTGCTAGTCCAGAGCGTCTATATTTCACGTGCTGACCTGATTAGGGGGTCGAGGTGCTGGTTCAGGTGTAGTCGCAGGTAAACGAGACCTCACACGGCCCCTGCACCGGTGAGATGATGTCTGACGCTTTTGATAATGTGTCAAAAATATTCACTGCTATGTTCTATTGTTAAGTCTTGTCTGGTAAACAAATGTACAAATCTAATCGAGGCTAATCTTAGGGTTCCTGTTCGTAGGCACCATTTTGAGGGCCATCCAGGATATATTTTGTTTTGCATTGTTCATTGAAACGCGGCAACTTAAAGCTCCACTGCACAACTTTTTAGCCACAAATAAGTCAAATAAAGACATGAACTTTCATTATGGATGCGTGAATTGCACTAAAAACATGCTTCCATACTGTAAGCACGCTCGCATCTCCACAAACCTGACTCAAACGTGGCATGGAAGACAGACTCCACCTGTTTGTCGCCATGGAAATATGATTGCTTTGGATGAAATGTTCTCCAGCATGTAATTTTATTTTGCCTGTCACGATAAGAAATTTTGAAGTATGATATTTTGCTGAAGAAAATACAGAAAATAAACGATAATATTGAAACTAATTTATGGCACTGACACAATAATCTGATAGGGCAATAAATACATAACAGAATGAAACACTTTGGTAGTTAGTTTGTATATATAACGAGTCAGAGAAGTTATTTATTCCACCCTCCGCAGCTCAAATCTAATCGTAGAAAAGGAAAATAACAAGTAGTACTAAGAAAAAGTACCCACTATAAATACTGACCCCCAAAAAGGATTGTTCCATCTAACATATATTAAACGATAAGTTGATACAGTGTTTATCGTGACAGGCCTACATGGAGTTGTGCCGATGACATGCCGCCACTAAAAAATGACGCAGTATTGCTTCAAGAATTGGACATTTGTTGGGTGAGAGAAACATCTACCCAAAAAAAAGTCCATAAAAACAGATTTCAAAGTTGTTATTATTATGTTAAGTTAAGTGAATAGTGATTCTGTTGTGAAACATAGAGCAGATATTCAGCCTGAGCAACGCGTCTATAACTCTATATCAGGGGTGTCGAACACATTTTCATCGAGGGCCACGTCAGCAAAATGGCTCCTCTCAAAGGGCCAAATGTAAAATAAATCTAACTAATTTTATAACTTGTTAATTAACTGTTTCTGTATTTATACTTATTCAAGTTACAAATATTGCATATACATTTGTCTAGATGTAAAAATATGGCTGTGTAACTAAGTACCTCCTGATAAATTGAGATTTTAAGAAGATCGTACCTTTTAATTTACCCTGTCGAGGGCCACATAAAATGATGTGGAGGGCCGCATTTAGCCCGCGGGCCTTGAGTTTGACACATGTGCTTTATATAGATCCATTAGTGAAGTTGGCCTGGGACTACTAATTTAGTATTATAATTGTTAATATGTTGATATTTCCACCATCACCTTGTTGATAATATAAATCTAGTGAAATATCTGGGAGAGAGTTTATTGTTTTGTGCAGAACTTCTTGTCAGTAATGTATTATACTGTGTTTTATAATTAGATGTATGTTTATTAAAGAATTGCATCGATATTTCACTCTCTTGGAATCCAGCTGAAAACTGTCAGTGTGTGGTGATGTGAAATAGCAGGCCTGGTTATATTCACTTATTTATGCTGATGTTTCTTCATTACTGCACATCCCTTCAGGTAAAAACAGCAGGGGACTAACGCTCTCTGGACAATCTTTACCAAACCACTTTATCTTAAGCTCCTCTTGCAGTGTAGAGACATGGCATATTCACAAATAAAGGCTAAATATAAAGTCTAAACATGTTAGCTGTCCAATGACCAAGCTCCAGTTCATTTCCTTTGACACACTCTTTTATAATAGTTTCTCTCCTGTGGTTTTCTATATTGTTTTTGACCCCCAGGGGGAGCTATCACGGCACACGCACACACTTAAATGACTAATTGATGCCGACCTCCCAGTGATACTACGAACTGTGTATAGATAAGCTTTTCTTGAGATTCCTTCAGCCTTAGCCACGTCTCTGATGAAACAATGCAGCTTCAGCGGAATTTACAGGGATATCCCAGATGCTTCCAGGCATTATATGAACAATGACTTTAGCTCAATTAGCATAAAAGACACGGCACACGTGGGAATAGTCATGTTTAATTTGTATTCAAGGTCAGAATAATGTAAAAAAAAAAAAAAAAAAAAAAAAAAAAATACCACATCATCACAGATCAGAATAGCATTATAAGGCTCTCAAAGCACTTTACATCAAGGAACCATGCATTTACACACACATTATACATCAATGTGCGCAGACACTGGACATGAAGAAGGTTAAGTGTCTTGCCCAAGAACACAACAACGGCATTAACAACTGAGCTACTGCTGCACTATCTTCACTAATGTATAGTAGAGGTGAACAATTCCAGGAAAGTATCCAAGTATGATTTTTCTGACAAGTAAAGCAATTGTGATTAGATGTATTTTAATAATTCTGTAGGATTCTCTTCATATTTTAAACGGGCCAAGGACAGCTGACAAAAACACTGAAATATGAACTGACAATGTATGTATTTCTGAAGATGATTTGTACAGATCTAAACTACAGTCTTACCAGTTGTGATGCAGAATAAGACACAATATTTAGTTGTTTATGGAGTATACGGTACTTCAAAAATTGCAATTAAACTTGCAGCATTAGACAATGTAAATGCAACCATTAATACCCCGCTTAAACTAAAGAGGCTTTACATTCATGGATAATATTTGATTATGAACATGTGTCAATACATGAAAAAACACATAAAATTGGGTCTTTTCTGAATGGTTCTAGTATCGTCTGGGCTGAAACTGACCCAGAAATTGTAGTATTAATATTACAATAACAATGTCATTAGATTAAGCAACCAAAAAACAACAACTACTAAAACTATTATCAACAGTTATAAAAGTAACAAAGAAACTGTTTCATTTTTGACAAGCAAAGTGAGGCGTTTAGATGTTTGTTTTTTTTTTATAAAAAATGGGTCAAATGTCAAAAAGTAACAATAGAGGTTAATATAAAACTTTCTAAAGTGAACTGCCTTTATTTTCTGTTGTTCCCAACATATTGTACTTACACTTGCAAACACGTCACATCAAAATTTGGACAATACTAGGAAAAAAACAGGAACTAAACCAGGACTAGATCAGGACCAAACCAGGACTGAAACATGACCAAACCAGGACTAGAACAGGGCCAAACCAGGACTAGAACAGGACCAAACCAGGACTAGAACAGGGTCAAACCAGGACTAAAACAGGACCAAACCAGGACTAGAACAGGACCAAACCAGGACTAGAACAGGACCAAACCAGGACTAGAACAGGACCAAACCAGGACTAGAACAGGGTCAAACCAGGACTAGAACAGGACCAAACCAGGACTAGAACAGGGTCAAACCAGGACTAGAACAGGACCAAACCAGGACTAGAACAGGGCCAAACCAGGACTAGAACAGGACCAAACCAGGACTAGAACAGGGCCAAACCAGGACTAGAACAGGGCCAAACCAGGACTAGAACAGGACCAAACCAGGACTAGAACAGGACCAAACCAGGACTAGAACAGGACCAAACCAGGACTAGAACAGGGCCAAACCAGGACTAGAACAGGGCCAAACCAGGACTAGAACAGGACCAAACCAGGACTAGAACAGGGTCAAACCAGGACTAAAACAGGACCAAACCAGGACTAGAACAGGGTCAAACCAGGACTAAAACATGACCAAACCAGGACTAGAACAGGACAAAAACCAAATCTACATTGGATCAAACCAGGACCAACCCAGTGAAGCGTGAAGTGAACACAGCCATACGTCATGTCTCATCACATCCTGTTTACTCCCCTTTTATTTTGCTAATTGATTTATTTTTTCCTGCCCTCTTGTGTTCCCACCTTTGATTTTTACCCCGCCCAATGTGCTGCACCTGCGTTTCATCAGCTCCCCTTTTTTAGTCTGTGTGTTCCCTTCCTCATTTGTGAGATTGTCTCTATACCGTCCCCGTTGGCCTTATTAAATCTGCTTAAAACTTCTTGCGACACTGGGTCTGTTTTGGAGCCGTTCATTGTGCAAACGTGACAATCTATTGCAGCTCAAGGAAGTCAAGTGCATGGTATAGTCCTAGTTCTTTCCCTGTTAATATTTCAATGAGCTGCCACATGTTTCTAACCTTTATGGAAGTGTCCTGATGGCGCTCCCTATAAGAGCCCCCCTACGTCACCGTGTCCCCCCTCAGTACTACTCAACCTCTCATACATATTACATCAGGGCCCATGTATTCCTTGCACTCGCTCTCGTTCCCCACTAAACGCAGATGCTTCATTATTGATCAGTAGCGAGTGCACACTAAACGCCAGCCTGTTATTAGCTCACATGTACAAGAAGAGGTCCAAGTGTCTTAAAGTGCATACGACAGGTTTTCATGTTTTCTAATTATTACTTGGTTTGGTGGGATCGTACGTGTGCTAAATATTTATAGTTTTACAACCATCCAGTGGTGGAATGTAACAAAGTAAAAGAGGTAAAATATTGTACTTAAGTCAAATATTTAGGCATAGGCTTTGGAAAATGTAGTGGAGTAGAAAGTACAGATACCTACTCTCAAATGTTAAAGTATTTTTATGATCTGCATAAAAAGGCTGAGGGGTTTATTTTTAAAGCTACATTTTAAAAGTTTAAATTCTCAAAATGACAATATTTCACTTAAGCAAAAGCCTGATGCGAAGAGTGTTCCTCCTCAGCTGCCTCTATAAGCTCATAAACTGAATTTTATAAGAGCAATTCTCATTCGAAAAACTTGTCTCAGTGGAAGTGATGCAATGCACGTCCTCGGTTCACTGGTGCGCCGCCATAACTAAACAGAGCTGTGTTTTTGACCATCATAGCAGTTGGAAGATGGATTCTGCATCGTCAAGAAAGAGACTGGCCTCCAACGCTTTGCACACACCATCAGAGACTCCACGTAAAATCAAGAAAAGAAAGGTTTTCTCTAGTGCAACCAAAAGGGCAAAATCAGAGTCCGACCGGTGCCAAGTCAGAAAAGTAAACATCGAAGCAGCGTTTGAGAAATGGAGAGAACTCAGATCTGCACTGGGTAAAAAAACAGACCCGCTTCTTCTGATGAGAAGGTAAGATATAGTTATGAAATAAGGAATAGTGTCCTGCTTATGTTTATCATGCTAATCTAGTCTAATCTGGTAACCAGTCAAACAAAAATATACAACTAAAAACAGCCAGAAAAATTGTAGCTTCAATAGTTTCTATTGAACAAAATTCAACAGTTTTTGTTTTTTTTATCAAAATCACTACATTTAAAGCTTTATAAGACCCCAAAATCTCCACAAAATACTTTTACTTTTTACTCTTTAAGTACATGTTGGTACTTTGATACTTTTACTTAAGTAGATTTTTCATATGCTACTTTTAGTTTTACTTGAGTATTCTTCGCTGTCATATCTGTACTTTTATTTAAATAATACAATTGAGTACTGCTTCCACCGCTGCAACCTTCAAGTGGCAATTTGTGGAACAAATGTTGAAAAGAAAAGTGCAAAAACACAGGAAGTAGAGGACAACTTCATCCAAAATGCAGAGATAATTTATGCACAGAGAAAACCATTTTTCTGACAGTTCAAACCGTCATGTAACAACATAAAGGTGTTGTCATTAGTATTGTGTAAATGAGACACATGGTGGCCTGTGTTAACATGATGGTCGCTTGGTAACAGTTATGGAATTACCTCTACTGCTGCCAATCAGGAAGTAAAACAATATACTTCACTGAAATTACAAACTAGATACAAACTAAGCAACATTATTTATTTTTGTTTTATTTATATGTTTAACTACGCTAACTATGTTTTAATGAAATGAGTCTAATCTGTCATACGCATTTTAAAGGTCCTACTGTCACCTCCTCAAAAACACACCTGGAGTTGTGTTTTGTTTCATTCACACATGTTTGAGTAACCTTTTATTATTAGTCTGTCTACATCTCCAAAGCTCAAAATGCTCTGGTCCACCTTGTGACGTCATGAAGTGGTATATTTCAAGTTAACAGTTTACCTTTCTTTCAGTAGATTGGTAACTCTAGGGTTGACATGATTCTATTGAAGGTGTATGGAGTTTAAAAACACAGTGGAGCACTTCCTGTATTACCACATGATGACATCACAAGGTGGAACAGTTTTCTGTTTGCGAGAAAAAAACACAGCCTAAAAGAAGAAAGAAAGAATCTGTGTGTTAAACATGTGTGAATGAAACAAAACACAACTCCATGTATATTTGTGATGAGGAAACAACTTTATAACAAATCATAAAATAGCGTAATATGGGCCCTTTAATACTAAACTTTAGGTCAGGCTATGGATCAAAAACGAGACACGAGAGGGAAAACAAAATGGCGACATCAGTGTAGCTGATAACATGGGCTGGCTGCGGTTACGTAATAACACACGCCATAAATGTGAGGTTTAACACAGAGGGATGCTAAAGTCATTCAGAGCGTTTAGTCTGTGTCACTGCTCATCTTCCACTGTGCACAGAGACCACTGAATAAGACATGAGACCACTGCACAACAACGCTGAAGTGACCAGACAGTTAACGTGTGAGGAGTGGGAAGGATCTGGGTTTTACTATTGTGAAGAGCGCCTGGTGTTTTTTTAGGCAAAGAAGGAAAAAGATGTTTTATTTTATACTTTGCCTGGGCTTTCAATAGAATACCTCGTCACCTCTGGGTAAAGTGTGATAGATAGGCTTTATTGTTGGATTTTATTTTTTTATTTTTTTGATCGAATGCTTCTGAAGAAATCTAACGTAGAACTAAACCAGGTCTAACTCAGGACTAACCCAGAACTAAACCAGGTCTAACTCAAGACGAACACAGAACTAAACCAGGTCTAACTCAAGACGAACACAGAACTAAACCAGGTCTAACCCAGAACGAACACAGAACTAAACCAGGTCTAACGCAGGACCAACCCAGGACTAATGCACAACTAAACCAGGTCTAACCCAGAATTAAACCAGGTCTAACGCAGGACTAACCCAGAACTAAACCAGGTCTAACTCAGGACAACCCAGAACTAAACCAGGTCTAACTCAGGACAACCCAGAACTAAACCAGGTCTAACTCAGGACAACCCAGAACTAAACCAGGTCTAACTCAGGACAACCCAGAACTAAACCAGGTCTAACTCAGGACAACCCAGAACTAAACCAGGCCTAACCCAGGACAACCCAGAACTAAACCAGGTCTAACTCAAAACGAACACAGAACTAAACCAGGTCTAACTCAGGACCAACCCAGAACTAAACCAGGTCTAACTCAGGACAACCCAGAACTAAACCAGGTCTAACCCAGAACAACCCAGAACTAAACCAGGTCTAACGCAGGACCAACCCAGAACTAAACCAGGTCTAACGCAGGACCAACCCAGAACTAAACCAGGTCTAACGCAGGACCAACCCAGAACTAAACCAGGTCTAACTCAAGACGAACACAGAACTAAACCAGGTGAGACCCAAGTCAGATCTATGGAGATGCGACAGTACTCACAATAAAAATGCGTGTTTTTTGAGGTATTTTTGAGAAAACCAAAACTATTGTACTGTAATAGCAACTTAGACAACTTTAATGCCAAACTTTGAAACAGAAAAGGCAACGGAATAACATTTCTATGCCAAAAACGTTACAAAACAGCTTTAAATAAAATATCTGTGACTGAACACAGCTTGTATATTAGTAAAACAGGATCATGTTTTCTTCCTCTCTAAGTTTTGCAGAGATAAAAACATAACACCAACTGGAGTTATCACATTAGTTATTCGTGAAGGAAGCCAGCGAGGGACATTTGTTAGCCAGTGCCTTTTAGGTCGTTAAGGCGGAGAACAAGGTGCAATAAAGCCTGAGGCAAAAACAGCAGCATCTGGAGACGGTTTAATACACAAAGACATCCTTCACTCACCTCTATCCAAGGAGCTTTTATTCATCACCAGCTAATGACTGTAACTATACCTATAATACGGGACTATGTGAATCACTCAAGGACGTACTTCACTTCTCGTACAAACACATTTCAATTCACTGTTGACTGAAAATCTGAATCTAAACTTTCATATTCATTTTATTAAAGATACTGAAAAATTGCGTTGTCTCGATAATGACTATATCCACTTATAGTTCAATATATGAAACTTTTTGTGGTTCGTATTTATCATGTGTCAGTTTTTTTGCACTACCAGGAAATTTTTGGTTATTTTTTGGCTATATGATAAGATTTAAGCTATAAAAGGTTGAATGAATAACTTCTATGACTCACTACGGATGAAAACGTCAGTATTTAAGTGTTTCATTCTGCTGTTTATTTATTACAGCTCATGATTTTCTAACAATATTGCACACTTAGAATAGTTTTTTTGGTTTAAATCCGCTCTTGAGTTATTGCATCGGGGACATAAATTAGTTTCAATATCATCATTTATCGTGTATATTTACTTCAAACTTCAAAATATGTTATCGTGACAGGCCTGAATAGCAGTTTCCAGAGAATAGATGGAATTAATCATATTTGAACTGAATCGCAAGTTGTTTCAAATCACCAATGATCAGATCAGAGGGTTTTTTTAATCAAAAGCTCCACAGCCAATCCTCTGGGAGTACAAGTTTTTTCTTGCCTATATAAAGCGTCTTTGATTTTCTATTGAAAAGTGGGATATAGAACTTATGTATTATCATTCCGTTGGAGCAGAATTCAGAGTTTGGAAGAGTACATTTGACTGTTTGTGTTAAAATGCAATGATTTCATAAAATTCTGATTAAAAGACAAATGTATTAAGATTAAAACATCAACAATCTGTAATGAACTGCACCATTAAGACTTTCTATTGTGAATATTCCAGTGGAAGTCAATATGAAAATAACACATCAATCAGGCACTATGAATTATATACATGATATACGTAGCTTTAAGGGTGGATTGGATTCAAAACTGGGATTAAAATGGGACTATACATACAACTAAACCAGGGCTGGACCAGAATTAGGACCAAACCAAGTCTACACCAAGACTATGCATCATATTATCTGCATATTAGATTTATGTGAAGCACTTTGGGCAGCTTAAGTTGTATTTAAATGTGCTGGATAAACAAAAATTGAATTAAACTGAACTAAACTGGGCCAAAACCAGGACAAGTGTGAATGAATGAATGAATCTTTAAGTTGCCATAACTACTGCAGTGCGTATTTGTCACGTTTTCAGACAGCCTTCACTTCTCGTAGTTTAGAATAGTAGTGATTTCTTGGACCGTTTTTGATAGAAAGTGACTAATGCAGACTGAGAACAGGTCTAACCCAGAACTAAACCAGGTCTAAAGCACGTCTGATAGACACTGATGAAGCTAAACCAGGAACATCCCACAATCTTTATGATTTTGTACATTCTCTGACCGTGTTATCTTTCTAACATCGAGAACCATTTTCCATATAACCGTTCACTTCTGCCCATCTTCTTACTTCATGGTCATGCATCCTCAGGGTATTTCTATGTGATATTTTAAATGTTTTGTTAATTATTATTTTATTGATTAAAAATCTCCATACACAAATGAGAACCTTTCCAACAGGGCACTCTAAAATCACTCCATGTGTTCAAATGTCACCATAAATGTCAAAAGCTTTTTAAGGGGCATCCTGAGCACAGCGGTCCCAGGGCTTCCTCCTACTTGAGTGCTGCTGCTTAGAGCCAATACTTAAGCTACTCCTGATGAACTCTCGTCTTCTGAAGTGCGCACTGAAACCACAGACATGACAAGTGCAGCTGTGGCCATCTTATGCCAGAAATACAGTACTGTAGGTAGAAACAATCCTTATTATTACTATTAGTCCATCCAAAACAGTTTGTTCCACCTTGTGATGTCATCTGGTAATACAGGAAGTACTCCACTGTGATTTTAAACTCCACACACCTTCACTTGAATCATTTGGATGATTTTAGCACTAGAATTGTCACTCTCTACCTGAATAAAAGGTAAACGGAGCTGTTAACTTTAAAACTAGTGTGTTATGACATCACAAGGTGGAACTGAGCATTTTGAGCATTGGATTTGTAAACAGACTAATAATGTCTAGGTATGTAAAGGTATGTTTTTGATGAGGTACAACATTATACAATGACTAGACGTTCACAAGAGTAAATTTTGCGTAATATAGGACCTTTAAAGGACAGATGTCATGTAAAAGTTACTGTTTTGAGGTTTATGTTATATACGTACTTAGACCAGTATTCTGATTCATACATGTTTGAGTAATCCTGTACTGGCTTGCGTTTGATGTTTGAGTGCTCAGAAAATTCCCATTTTCACTCACCCCCTATACCCACCCACATTCCTGTACTAAGAAAAATTAAGAATCTGAGTGATACATGTGGGGTTCAAAAGTGTCACGTAGCCACTTTTCAAAATTAAAAATGAGTAAATGACAATGTGCTACTATGAAGAGAAGGGGTCTATCAGTGATCCCATTTCCATCATTAGACCATTTAAAATCAATAGTGTGGTCCACAAATAGCAACGTAAAATAATCATGTTCTTGTGTTACAGCCCAATAAGTAACTAAGTACTTGGAAAAAGCATAATATGTCTTCTTTAATTACAGGTCAGCAGTACATTGAAGCAGCTCCTCATCAACTTTCACTGATATCTGTTGCCCTGTCTGCTGTTTTTTTGACTCTTGCAATGCATTGTGGTCAATATGGACTGGTATATAGGGCCATTGCTGTGTACTCCTTATCAAGATGCATCGTGGGAAATCTTGAACGCACCATTTTCATTGGATATTTGGACATTATTACAAAATAGCCTGATCGTTAATGCAAGAAATATAGTAGGAAGAAGTGGACTAAGTGAGTGTGACGTCACCCATAGCGTTCGTGCCGAGATCCTTATTTGGAATTCCGACCGTGAGAATCAGAGCAAACGCAGAGCTGATTCAGAGAGGCCGTTGAAGATAACACCCCTTCCTGTGCGCACCACTGGTTTAGCAGGGAGTGGGCTCTTAGCAACGCTGTCAATCACACCTGTTGGTAACGGTAGCAGGAGCGACCTCAGGGGAAAGAAGGCGCCTGATTGGTCTGTTTGTTAATGTTCATATCTTGATTCATGGACACAATACCCAAATGAAGACACCAAGATTATGTAGCTTGGATTAATATGAACATTTTAAGACCAAAACGATGAGAGAGGGGTGACAGTATTAAATGTAAAGTGAACTGAAGCCCATGTTTCACTTCTTATTTGGAACACGGCGGCTAGCAGGTTAGCTCTGTCCATTTATATAAACAGTCTATGGTGAATAATCATACATCCAGCAGCAAAGTTGACTAAACATTCTGAACTGAAAAGTCTTTGAGCCATTCCGACAAGGGCAAACCTGGCACACATTTGAATTCCAGTCATGGTGTTATATTTAATTCGTTTGCAAAATTACATAAGTATTTCACCATTATTTTTGCCTTATTAAACGTGTTGCTTCACCACCTGTTGCTTAATTCTATCCAGGGTCAGTGTGGTATATTTCATGTTTTCACTGCAAATTAGGAAACCCCACGTCCCTGAGCTGAATAATTTATAGATTTGTTGATCCAATTACCATTTAGATTCTGGGCTGCAGTTCCCCCACAGCGAGCGCAGCCAAATTTCTATCAAATACAAGTGTGTCTCTCATTTACTGACAGGAACACAATTTTGGCAGTGTGGAAAATCCTTGGATGATTTTAAAAAAGGTTGGATGCGCTTGCTAAACAGAGGGTAGTGAATTATAAATGAGAGTTTTAAATAGTTCGCAATCAAGCCGTGTAATTTCAAATCCGACAATAGTACTGGTGTGTTTTTGTCATGATAGTATTTTGGCATGTTATGAATTACAGACGTACTAAGGTTTCATAACAGCTGTTGTGGTGAAAGCAGAAGAAAAAACGAATTAAGTGATAATTACGAACTCTATTTAGTTGTTAGAAGAGTAGAAACACAAGTCATTATGAATTGGATAGTGCATTTTTTTTACAATGCCCATGTAGCTGATATCTTGTAAAAATATTAGTATACATTGTATTTTAGTGTCTTAAATGCAACATTTTTAATCACAAGTTGTATTAATTGGTTAAAGTTTGCAAACATATGGCAGTTTTTAGCTATAATCCAATGAGGTTCATCATCTCTTCCGTTAATTTATTCAAATAAACCGTTTTTTCAGTTTGTTTTGGAATACATTTTTTAACTAAACTTTTTAAAATTCTATGAAAATAATATAATAATCAGATTTTGGATCTAGTAACATCCTAATAACTGCAGTTGCTAATGGAAATCCAAATAAATAACACCACCACCACCATCAAAAAGACCTAAAAGAGCACTGTGTAACTTTTCCAATGGGGGATCCGCCACGTGTTTGTTTCCATGGAGACGTCACTGCTTTGCCTGGAATATGGCGATAATCTAACTATGTATCTATCCCCAAACCAACACGGAAGTCTGAGGAGAGGCAAGCCAGCTCAGTTTAATGCCATACTGTGAAACATTCCACGCAACGCAATAACACCTGGATGGGGCAACAAGCAAAGTTACACAGTGTACCTTTAAAATTCTGATTGCACCACACATGATGGCCAAACCAGTTCTTATAACAACATTTCCACGACTCAAATCTAAAACGCCTGTGTAAAGGTCAAAGGTCACACTGGAGCGTCCGTACCTGGATGTAGGCGCCGAGCTGGGGGTAGACTCTGTTCGGGGCGACCACGTGGGACATCGGGGAGGTGCAGGGGAAGGAGGAGGTGACAGCGTGGCTCACTTCAGGCAGAGAGAAAACTTTAAAACCAAACTTCTCATAGAGCTTCTGTAACTCTTCATCGGGCTTCTCCTCTCCCTCACTCAGGACGCTGCCCACGATGTAGCGGCACTGGTCTGCAGGTTTCTGAAACACAATCAACACAAATATTTAATGATTCAATGTGTGATGAGTTTATGTTCATACCAAATGATCACAAGTCTACTGTTTGAGCTGTACTGTATTACACGATTATATATATGTTCTTATGTTAATGATATTGGTGTTCAAAATATTCCTACAAAAGCATTCTGAGGATATAACATTTACTAAAAAGATGGTTTTCAGTTAAAATACAATTCAGTTTCACCTCTTTTTAAAATATGAAGGTGTGCAAAATTGAGTATTGAGTATTGTGCACTTGTGTGGTTCACATTACAGTACTTAAATCTCAACAATTTACAGGCATTTACATATAATATTGTCTGTATGTGGAAGGCTACTCTGGGTATTTTTTGTCAATATTGCTCACCCGTGTATAGAGATGTAATGATATCCATGTCTCACAGTACAGTATTATCACTATATGTATCTACCACTAAGATATTTATTGCAATATTTTTTTTAAGGTCATTTAAATGCAAAAAGTAGCCTGACTCAGTCTTTAACACAGTTTAACCACCTCTTCTCCCTGGCATTTAACACGGGATATCTTGGTGTTTTATTGTTCTTTTCCTATGTATCATAGAGTCTATACATTTGTTTTTTGTTGACTTTTATGTGAAGCACTTTGCAGAATTGAAATAGTTTTTAAATGTACAACATAAACAAACTTGAAAGGCACTGAACACTGTCAGAATCCCAATAACGATATAAAACATATTTCTTCACGTTGCCTGCAGTGAAATGGCTCACAGTGGACATAGTTTCCTCTGTTTATTTGCTGTTGCTACGTAAAACAAGGCATTTAAGCAAAGGGACTTAATTTAATATAATGTGACAGACCATGATATTATTGTGAGACTTTTGACAATAAAGATATCACAGTATTTCAGTTACTGTTACCTCCCTGACTGTATTGGTTAAAATATAGGTAAAGAATTGTTGTTTTCCCTGTATTATATGAACCTTTGGCCAAATGAATGAATCTAAACAGGGAAATGATTTATATTCCAGAAAACTGTGCCTATAAACTGCTACTGTTTAGCCTGATCTTTCTTTCTCTTTTATGAGAAAAATGAAACTTGTCTGTTTAAGTTGATTTCCAAATTGTGAAATAAATGTATGCAAATTAACTGCAGTTTGACAGACAGAGGAAAATATGAGAGTCATATGCAAAATAGACCAATGCCATTTTCAGAATAAACAACCAATTGGACCAAAATGTGTTATAGAAAATCTAATGGAATTTAGATTAGAAAACTTGAAACTGAGTAAATGCTGGTTAAACACTGGGGAAAGTGAATGGGTTTGAACGGTCCAGTGATTTGCAGAAGTCATATGCATAAGTTAAAGGTGGACTGTGGAATTTTTCTAATGAGGATCAACCAATTGCTTGTCTCCATGGAGTCGCTATTGCCTTGCCTTGTTCAGTTAAGATATATAGGTAAAAATGACAAAAATATGTCTGATTGGATTGGATATATGAAACTTGTGAAGAATATATAGAGAAATATTTTGTGATGTTCCGATATGGAATTTTTGAGCCAATACTGAGTTTTGAAATTGCTCTTCAAGTTATTTTTTAAAGGTCCCATATTACGCAAAATTGCCTCTTCTGAGCTTTTAGCCATTGTAGAACATTGTTACCTCCTCAAAAACAGACCTGGAGTTGTGTTTTGTTTTATTCACACATGTTTGGAGATGTAGACAGACTAATAAAAAGGATTAGTCAAAGCTCAAAATGGTCATGAAGCGGTAGTTTTCACGTTAACTATAGCTATATTATATAGCACGTTAGCTATATTGTACCTTTAGCTCAGTAGAGACCGGCAATTCCAGGGCTGAAATTATCTAAATCATTCTAGTGAAGGTGTGTGAGGTTTAAAAACACAGTGGAGCACTTCCTGTATCACCACATGACATCACAAGGTGGAACTGAGTATTTCTGTTTGAGAGAAGAACTCTGCAAGGTATGTGTGTTATGTGCAAATGAAACAAAACTCAACTGTGGGTATGTTTTTGATAAGGAAACAACATTCTAACATAGATCAGAAAATAGTGCAATATAGACTGTTCAAAAATACACATCTGATGCCTGAGGACAAACACGAGGCAGCACAAAACAAAATATCATGTGTCAAATATCGACTACATTTTCAAAATCAGACCGATATTGGAACAGGTATATCTTACATCCTAGAAAAAAAAAAAAAACGAAAAAAACATTGCAGAGAATAGAACATGTCCATAGATAAGAGCCCTGTTGTCCAAATGCGTCTGATCCGATTCCACTGCTCCAGTCACTGCTGTGTTAATTCTCCATTTTGATGTAAACCTTTTGAGACGTTGCTTCTTATGATCTGATGTAAGCGAGTGAGGACGAGCTGTCACAGAAGACCACAGCGCAGCAGAGGAGAGACCGCCAGGCCACACATGTCCAGAGACAGAGGAGAACGCTGCTCCGAGACATGTGAGAAGAAAAGATGTAATGATGATGCAATAGCTGTGTTTCATATTTTGGATCTACTGCAGTATTTGTCTTTGTATCATCTCTCTGTTTGGAGTGGTCACGATAATCAATATATCGACTTGGTGGATGGAACCGCGGCTGGGCGATATGGTCAAAAAATAAAATCTCAATTTTTTTGCACATGACGATCCAACCGTTATGATTTCAATACATTTTAATCAAGTCATATCAGGGAATGCTCGTCTTTCAAGCGGCGGAAGCTTTTTACGGTTTCATTCTTATTATATCCTATTATTGTCTTAAATTATATTTGTATAGATCTTTAACTGTAACTGCATAATAACCCTGCTTAAGTAAGAAAATCAAGAGTAAAGTTTACTACTGGATTTCCCGATTTAGCATTTTTTCTAAATCTCAACCACTAAAACCCCCAATTAATCAAATTAATTAGATTAATTGCCCAACTCTAGATGGAACTATATTGATTGGGGTCACTGTGCACATTTTCTTTGCACCACTGGGAAATCTTTTGTTATTTTTTTTGGCAGTATGATCGATTAGATTTGAGCTGTTGAAGGTTGAATTAATAACTTCTATGACTCATTACAGATACAAACTAAGAACTAAAGTGTTTCATTCGGCTGTTTGTTTATCACAGCTCATGTTTTTTTGCTAAACACTGTAGATTTAGAATAGTTTTTGTGCTTTAAATCTGCTCTTGCGTTATCGTCTCAGTGGCGTAAATTAGTTTAATATTATCGTTCATCGTGTATATTTACCACAGCGATATATCGTGTCATCGTGACAGGCATAACAGTTGGTTAATCCGCTCGTCTTTTAGCTTAGGTTCGTTTATTTCCCATTTTTTTTGTGGGCAGGAAGCTCAAAGTGAGAGAATCATGAGAGATTAAAAACAACCACATAAACAAACAATAAGCATTCATTACACACGACACATTTTATTGACCAATGACCAATTTATGTTTGTTAAATCAACAGTTTTGTGAAGCCCTGCTGCTGATTTCAGGCTCTACAAAATAAATCCAATCTAATCATTATGTTGTTCACCATAAAAGGGGCTGGACCAGATTCTTTCCTGTGTATTTGTGCAACCATTTCCCCAGTACAGATATATTATAAGCAGCTCTTGAGGTCCACTGTGCGCTGTCTGCAACTAATTGTAAAGTGTTTTATTGTCCAATAATCAGGCAGTGCACTGTTAGTATGCCAGTTGTAGTTAGCGTTACTGTAATGGCAAAACTCAAGGTGCAAGTTGTGGAAAATGCTTATAAACTCATTACAGTGAATAATCAGGATGCTCAGGATGCATATGGGTAACTGAGGAATACTTTTAAAGCGCTGTAAACTGATTAAAATGAACTAGTTCTGTTTTAAGGCGGTAAAAAATAAGAACAATCCCTCACCAGATGTAGCTCAGCCTTTGCGCAGACAGGATTCTCATACAAAAGAACAAGCTCCAGACAGACTGAACTTCTGACCCGACGCACGCCTCTGATAATGTTAGAAAAGTCAACACTGATTTGCATGCGGTAGTTTATATGCACGTTTTTGACATAATATTTCAGTAATTTTAAATGCGGAAATGTAGAGTTTGATGTTTTTAAATGATAGAACGAGAAAGTGCATGGTTTGACTGCAAATGGATGAATACTTACATGCATCTTAATTGTTTGTAACCTGCAGATGGAAACCAGCTTTAGCTAAATCTGGTGTAAAGCGTCTTTTGTTTTATGAGATTAATGTGTTTGCGCATGATCCCTGTTAAAATAAACCAATAAACCAATAAACTAAACTAAACACCACATTAGATTTTTTGGTTCTAATATTCTCTTAACAGTTAAAAGGAGACTTATAACAGATTGACTATAGAACAGTAACATTTTATCAACATAAATGAGTGAAGTAAGCGTCACATGTGCCACCATTTTGGAAACACTGAGTATGCACAAGACGTCTGCTTCTTTTCTATATAATTGTTTCACTTTGGTGCATTATTCATTTCATTGTAATTCACTCAGTCACTCTCATTGTAAAGTCTGCTTGTCATCCTGAGCCCAGCTTCTTGACTAAAAAAGTGTCACAAATGAATCCATTACGGTATTACAGTACTATATGAGCTCCTGTCCTGTCAGATCCATGTGAGCAGCCTGACAGTTGGCTCATGTAAGGGCTGTCACTGTCCGACATGGGAACGCTTTTACCACATCTGTTTAAATAAAGCTTGTGAATTTTGAATGTGAAACCTGCAGAGGCATTGGAAATGGTTAGAGGGATAACTAGTCCAGTGGAGCCATGTTGGATTGCACTCCCATAACATCATTCAGGCATTTGACCATCTATTAGTCATCCAGCCTCACTGTGAACCATTGATACTTTTGCAGCTGACGTCATCAACATTCTATGAGGGCGTGATGCTAACCGAAGGCACTGCCCTGTCTGAAGCTCTGTTACTCAAATTCCAAATAAGTCCCTCTTAAATAACATTACAGTTACAAGCTAGCTAGTATTAGCAAGCTTTTTTGTGACTTTCAACAAAAAAGGTTGTTTACCATCAACCTGCCAAGGGACTGAAGATGGAAATTAGCCCCGTTGGCTATAACATTTGCATATTTACATTTTTAAATGTTCATTAATATGTACTGTCCTTTTACAAATAAATAAAATAAGAAAAAAGGGAAACAGAACAGAAGAGTCGCATTGACCTTAGGCTGGTGCAAATGTGTTGTTTAATCCATTTTGCATTTTTTTCTTAAGTTTTAAAGAGAGAACGTCTTCGGCAGTGTTTGCTAATGTGTGGATTGGGTCATCGTGGTACCTGCTGAACATTCTGCCATAGACATACATGCAGAATACCCCAACCATGACGTCACTGCAAAGTATCAATAATGTGAATAAAATCATAATCATGGTCACATTTATATACAGCGCTTTTCCACCTTCAAGTCACTCAAAGCACTTTACGTCAAGGAACCACTCACCCGTTCACACACACATTCACACACCAGTGTACACAGACACTGGGGGCGAGGTGGGTTAAGTGTATTCCCCAAAGACAAAATGACAGTATTCATCTTTGGGAACTGGAATTGCACCACCAACCTGTGGGGCAGTGGATCTGACCGCTCTAGTAATGATGTTTATGTCAAGAGCAGGTTTCCAACCACCAACCTTTGGATCACTAGCACTCAACGACAGATGAAAGGAATAAAACAGATTAACACTTGACAACAGCACCTGTTGTTTGTGGTGGAATATACAAGCCAGAAAGAAAATTCTGTAAACAAACTGCATGTGTTGGGACAGATGTGGATAGAGTATAGCCAAAAAAAGTAAAAAGTAAGAGTATATTTCAACAATTAAAAAATATATATTACTTGAGTAGGTGTACAAGTATGCTGCTAGAAAGGTATTCTAAAAAGTACCGTTTCTTAAAGAGTGAACAGACTAGGTGAGTCAAGTGGGATAGGTAATTAGTGTGGAAAAAAACTGTATCTCTTGTTGTGACGTTCACTCTGCAGTATCTGAGATCCAATGACAGGCTCAAACACAGCAGTGAAGTGGTGACAGGTGATGGATGAAAAAAGAATAGTCAGACAGACAAGAAAACTGCAAAGTTAATTAAGGCGCTAAACCTGATTTTTTACTGATTTAAAGATGTAAAAAACAGAACAAGCTCATTTTTCACAGTTTGCAGTGATCCAAAGTTAATGTGTATTGCTTCTATGACACATCCCAAGCGTCCTAATTACTCTCCAGGATGAGTTTATAAGCGCTTTTCTCAACTTTCAGAGACCAGAGTAGAGCTTTGTCGTCACAGTAAAGCTAACAACAACTAGCATGCTAACACGCAGCTCCTGATTACTGAACTGGGACAAGATATGCTGAGAAAAAAACTGTATAACGGGGCCTTTAATAAGTTAATGCTGTTCCAATAGATTAGGATATTAAAATTTAACGTTAAAATTCAGGTGTTTTGGGTTTTTTTTGTATTATTTTTTATTATCTCTATATGAGCATCTTGAAGACTCCTCTCTCTTCTTGTAAATCCCACATTACGCAACCCACTTTTACTGTCCATGTTCCCCAGCCTTTAACCCTGCTCTAAGTGACAGTAGAGACAGACAAGTGGTGACAGGACCACTGCTTTTTGTCCCTCCGGAGGTACCGTAATGTCTCCAAAAGTGCTCCCGGTGAATGCATGCA